>NC_051154.1:391621967-391798743 GCF_013339745.2 Dermacentor silvarum | reverse complement strand
CATCATAATTCCGGAAAGTGCTGGGAATGACTTGGTAGTACTTAGCGTAGCCCAAATACGTGGCCAATAGCTTGCGATAGCCAATAGATAGCCAATCAATAGCCAGTCGATATTCAACAAATAATATATTCCTGGAAATGCTGGGGATGGCTTGGTAGTGCTCCATCATCATAATCAACCTATATTTATATCCACTGCAGGACGAAGGCCTCTCCCTGCGATCTCCAATTACGCCTGTCTTGCGCTTCCTGATTTCAACCTGCGCCTGCAAATTTTCCAACTTCATCACCCCACCTAGTTTGCTGCCGTCCTCGACTGCGCTTCCATTCTCATGGTATCCATTCTGTAAATCTAATGACCCACCGGTTACCTATCCTACGCATTACATGGCCTGCACAGCTCCATTTTTTTCCACTTAATGTCAACTAGAATAGAATATCGACAATCCCCGTTTGCTCTCTGATCCACACTGCTTGCTTCCTGTGTCTTAACGTTAGGCACATGATTTTTCGTTCCATCGCTGTTTGTGCGGTCCTGTAATTGTTCTCGAGATGCTTTGTTAAACTGCAAGTTGCTGCCCCATATTTTTGCACCTGTAGAATGCAATGATTTTACACTTCTTTTCAATGACAGTGGTTAGCTCCCAGTAAGGATTTGGTAATGTATGCTGCATGCACTCCAACCCAATCTTGATGATTGATGATTGTTGGAGTTTTTTGGCGCAAGGGCCAGATGTGGCCAAAGAGCGCCAAGGCGATGATAATGACTTGTCAGTGGTACATGAATGGTGAATTAGAAGGTTTGTATAAAACAGATGTGGCATGGCTGTAAAGAGGCCTAAAATAGTCGCTGTAAAATGCGTAAAATCTATAGGTACTAAGAATATGGCAATGACTAATGAAGTGTGCTATGGATACGAGGTATGCATTATGAAAGATTGATGATATACTAAGATATGTCAGAGGCTAAAAGTTTCAAAAACACTAATGCCTTAACAGAGCCCTTGAGATGTAAGGGCCTGGAGGCATGTGCTATATTCTCACAGTGGCATCCTCTTGAGAGAGGATGCATTACGTATTTCTTGGGCTTATAACATGCAAGACAACATCATTCAAAAAGGCGAGGACTGCTTTGGTAATGAACAGCGGTTCTTTGCCAAGAAACATAGCGGGATGAAGAGGGATAGAACAGCGGTATGCCAGAGGAAAATGTTTCTTCCTCTCTCTCTCGGCTTCCCTACATTCCAGGAGGACGTGAAGAACGGTGAGCCTCTCGCCACATCTACCACAGGTTGGAGGATCATTACCATTCAATAGAAAATTGTGGGTACCATATGTGTGTCCTATTCTGAGGCGACAGAATGGGACATCAGTTCGCCGTGTTTTTGATGCAGCGGGCCAGAAACCTAACTGTGGCTTAATCAAGTGAAGCTTATTATTTGTTTGCGCATCCCACAAGCGTTGCCAGTAGCTTCGCAGTTTCTTCCGCAAGAAAGGTTTCAAATCTGTTACAGGGACAGCAACGGTAGGATTAATAGCGTGTGATGTTATTGATGTGGCCATTTGGTCGGCAAGAACATTACCCTCGATATCTCTATGCCCAGGCACCCAGCATATTATGATTTGTTGTTTAGATGCATAAACAGAGCAGATCAGTGAGTAGAGGTTCATAATTACAGGGTGTTTATGTTTTTGCGGCATCATTAACGCTTTAACAACGCTTAAAGAGTCGGTAAATATTACAGCCTTTTGGAGTTTCAATCTATCAATGTGTTTCACCGCCGATAGTACTGCATAGGCCTCTGCCGTAAAGATGCTTGTGTGGGGATAAAGTACATCGGATTCCGAGAAAGACGGACCGACTGCCGCATAGGAAACACCAGCATGTGACTTTGATGCGTCTGTGTAAAATTCAGGGCAAGAGTATTTTGACTTTAGTTCTAAAAAGTGCATTTGAATGTGTGCATCTGGCGCGTGTTTTGTGACTTCAATAAACGATGTGTCACATTCAACCAGCTGCCACTGCCACGGCGGTAGCAGCTTCGCTGGAGGCATTAGGCAATGTTCAAGTAGTGCAGCACCCATTTCTTCACTGAGCTTTCTCACGCGTAGCGAGAAGGGCTGCTTCGCTGTTGGTCGATTATTAAATAGTGTGGCAGATGTGGTATCGTTTATGGTAAAATAGGTAGGATGTGTACGGTTTGAATTTATTTTAAGGAAATATGTAAAGCTGGCATAAGTCCTCTGAAGGTGGAGCGACCACACGTTCGCTTCCACATAAAGGCTTTGTACGGGGCTTGTCCTGAAGGCCCCAGTCGCGAGGCGGATTCCTAAATGGTGAACAGGATCCAACATTTTTAAAGCGCTGGGTGCAGCAGACTGGTAAACTATCGCCCCGTAGTCAAGTCGTGAGCCGACAAGGCACCTGTACAAGTTCAAGATGCATTTCCTGTCACTGCCCCATGTCGTACGCGACAGCAGCTTCAGTAAGTTCATTGTTTTCAGGCACTTAGCCTTCAAATATTTGATGTGCGGAACGAATGTGAGTTTTGAGTCCAATATGATGCCTAGAAACTTGTGCTCTTTGCTTACAGGTAATGTGGTACCAGACAGCTCAATAGCAGGGTCTGGTACTATTCCTCTCTTATTAGTGAAAAGGACGCATGTGCTTTTCTGTGGGCTCAACCTAAAACCGTTTTCATCAGCCCATTTAGCCACTTTATTTAAGCCATGCTGGACATGTCGTTCGCAGACAGCAAAGTTGCACGATTTAAAACCAATCTGGACATCATCTACATATACAGAGTAGAACATCGTTCGTGGAATAGCCGTGCGTAGAGAATTCATTTTCACAATAAACAGTGTACAGCTAAGCACACCGCCTTGCGGGACACCAGTTTCCTGGGTGAAAGACCTAGACAAGGCTTGGCCCACCCTTACACGAAAGGTACGGTTAGAAAGGTAACTTTGGATAGTACTCAACATGTTGCCGCGGATACCCATAGCGGAAAGGTCTCGGATAATACCAAAGCGCCATGTGGTGTCATACGCTTTCTCTAAGGCAAGAAATACGGAGAGAAAAAACTGTTTGTGTATAAAGGCATCCCTTATGATTGTCTCCATGCGGACAAGGTGGTCTGTAGTCGACCTACCTTCTCGGAAGCCGCATTGGTAAGGATCTAGTATGCCGTTGCTTTCTAGGACAAAAATTAGACGCCGGTTAATCATCTTTTCAAAGAGCTTGCACAGACAGCTTGTCAAAGCAATGGGTCTGTAGCTACTGGGCAAGGACGGGTCCTTGCCCTGTTTAAGTACGGGGATTACTATAGCTTCTTTCCAAGAAGATGGAATGTAACCAGCGGCCCACATGACATTAAAAAGAGAGAGGAGGGTCTCTTGTGTTTCAGGGTGTAGGTGCTTGATCATTTCATACATGATACGGTCAGCACCTGGTGCTGAGGTGTTGCAACAAGCGAGAGCAGTTTTAAATTCAGCTAAACTAAACGGGCGGTTGTAATCTTCATTTCGAGCACATTTCCGATTAACGGGCTGTCGCTCTGCACGCTCTTTGAACCTAAGGAATGTTTGTGTGTAATGAGATGCACTGGAGACATATTCAAAGTATTCGCCCAGACAATCTGCCTGATCCTCCAGGCAGTCTCCTTGGATATTCACTAAGGGCGGCGGGTTCGTCTCACGGCCCTTTAATTTATTAACCCTATTCCATACCTTTGCCTCATCTGTGTAAGAGTTTATACCAGAAATGTACCTCTCCCAACTCTCTCTCTTTGCACGTCTACGTGTCCTTCTGCCTTGCGATTTAACCTGTTTAAAATTAATAAGGTTTTCGGCAGTAGGAGAATCGCGAAGTAATCCCCATGCTTTGTTTTGATTTTTGCGCGCTTTACGACATTCTTCGTTCCACCAAGGAATGCGGCGTTTCTTAGTCAGTCCGTTAGTTTGTGTAATACATTTCGTAGCAGCATCAATAATAAAACCTGTTAGATATGTTACGGCGTCGTCTACGTTAAGAGCAACAATGTCATGACGGCCTAGGTGTGTCAGCTCTCGGAACAGTTCCCAGTTGGCCGAGTCTACGCTCCATCGAGGTGATCGTGGCAAGCATCCATCTTGTTTCGTTGAGTTTAACATAATTGGGAAGTGGTCGCTTCCATAGGGGTTCTTAACGACGGACCACTCCAGGTAAGGCATTAGTGTGCTCGACACTATGCTTAAGTCTATGGACGAGTATGTGTTGTGTGTAATGCTGTAGTATGTAGGTTCTTTCTTGTTCAATAAACATTCACCTGAAGAAAACAGAAAATTTTCTATAAGGCGCCCTCGCGCATCGCAACGAGAGTCGCCCCACAGGGGGCTATGGGCATTAAGATCACCTACTACTATGTATGGTGGAGGAAGTTCATCGATGAAGCTCTGAAACTGCGTTTTGGAAAGCTGATAGGAAGGTGGGATGTAGACAGAGCTAATGGTGACTAGCTTACCAAACAACAATGCTCGGACAGCAACTGCCTCAAGGGACGTTCGGAGGCTTAATTGCTGACATGCAACGCCCTTACTGACCATTACGGCTACACCCCCCGATGAGGCGAGAGCGTCGTCGCGGTCTTTGCGGAAAGTGACATATTGCCTTAGAAAGTTTTTCTGTGTTAATTTTAAGTGTGTTTCTTGTACACACATCACCTTTGGATTGAATTTGCGGAGGAGTTCTTTTACATCATCAAGATTACGTAGAAGTCCTCTCACGTTCCACTGTAACACTTGGGTATCCATATTGGAAGAGAAGTTAGTGATGTGTGCAAAGAGAAATAGAAGTTACTTCACGGGACCTTTCCAGGCCCCGTGATGGGGGTTTTGCCTTTCTTCCCGACGCGCTCGAGGGAGCTGCGCCGTTCTTTGGGCGTCTGAGACGCCGGTGGTTTGCTTGTGTCCATCACCTCGTCTGAGGCGGTGGATAGTGCCCGCTCAGCGGGGACATTCGCGGGGATTTCGGGCCTTACTGCACGGGCAGTGGCCCTGGGTCCAGCAAGCCCGCGGGTCTGCTGGCCCTCCTTGGCAGGGGGCGGAACAGCGCTGGCTGCTCCAGCCGGGGGGGCTGGTGACGTGACCGCCGTCACACTCCGTGTGACTTGGGCGGCCGCCGGATGATGTGGTGCTGCCCCCCGGCGCACCACATCGGTGTATGAAGGACTAGACTGATTGTGGAGATGGAAACGCTTACGTGCCTCTGGAAAAGATAGGTTTAGTTTGACTTTCAGTTCTATAATTTGCTTCTCTTTTTTCCACGAGGGGCACGATCGCGAGTAGGCGGGATGATCTCCTTCACAGTTGGCACAACGGGTTGCTGAAGTGCAAATGTCAGAAGCGTGTTCATTTGAACTACACTTAGCACAAGTAGCGCGCCCTCGGCAGTTTTGCGACCCATGCCCAAAACGCTGACACTTGAAGCATCGGCGGGGATTCGGGATGTATGGTCTGACACGTAGCTTGCAGTAGCCAGTTTCAATTGATTCTGGTAGGTCGCTAGTTCCGAAAGTAATGATAATATGCTTGGTAGGTATTTGCTTATCATCTCGCCTTAGTGTTATCCTCTGCACCTTGACTACGTTCTGGTCTTGCCATCCTTCAAGTAATTCACTTTCACTCAGTTCAAGGAGGTCATCTTCCGAGACGACACCGCGCACTGTGTTCATCGACCTGTGTGGACCCACTGAAACAGGAATGTCTCCAAATGCCACAAGTTTAGAAAGTTTATCGTACTGTAGTTTGTCGCGGACTTCAAGAAGAAGGTCGCCACTTCCCATCTTTGTTACCTTATAGCCTGGGCCGATTGCTTCCTTGAGAGATTTTGCTACAACAAAGGGTGAAATCATTCGGACTGTCTTAGTATCGTGTTGACTATGTATTACATGGTACTTGGGAAATATTTCTTTAGGTTGCAAAAAAAGATTGAAAATTTCATCGGTGCGCCCCCTTTTCAGGGAGCGATCAGGTAGTGAGGGAAAAGAGTTAGCCATATAAAATTGCAAAATTCGGCGGCGATGGTAGCCACCCACCACCGAGCCCAACAAGGGGACGCTACAAGGTTGGAATACTTGCAGACGCCAGCCATGCATCGCCGCTATAACCTAATATGAAATACCCAAGGTCGGATAAGTACACTAGGTTAACCCTTGCCGCCCAGAAATTCAGAAGTGAGAAGAAGTGACTAGAAGACAGGAAAGATAGAAAAGCGAGAAAGACAAAAGATTGAAGAGGGGGACAGGAAAGGGCGACTGCCGATTTCCTCCAGGTGGGTCAGTCTGGAGGTGCCGTCTATGTGAAGCAGAGGCCGAAGAGGTGTGTTGCCTCTGCCGGGGGGCCTTAAAGGTCCAAACACCCGGCATCGGCTCAACCTCCAGGATCCCCCTTTCCCCAGACACGGCAAAACCACGCACGGCTACGCGTGGGAGGGTCCAACCCCCGTGTGCTCAGGTACGTGGTGGCGCAACTCACCAAACGCCTGCTTGCGCAGACGCCCCTGCGGGGCCAACCCAATCTTATTATTCTGTAAATTTCTCCCCTATGGGCAACTGACAATAATCAACGTGCTCCTTTACAGACTCTGGAGGCTGACTGGCGATCCTGAATTCTTGTTCCCTTGCTAGGCTATTGAAAATTATGTTATGCATACTCATTTTCCACCCCACTCTTACACTTTCTAGGTTAAGGTCCTCAATCATTTGTTCTTTTCATCTCCATTGTTGCTCAATAGGACATTGTCATCTGCAAACCGAAGGTTACCGAGATATTCGCCGTTGACCCTCACTCCTAAGCCTTCCCAGTCTAAGAGCTTGAATACCACTAAGCATGCAGTACATAGGATTGGAGAGATTGTGCCTCCTTGCCTGACCCCTTTCTTGATAGATAACTTTCTACTTTTCTTGTGGAGAACCAAGGTAGCTGTGGAATCCTTGTAGATATTTGCCAATATATATATATATATATTCAGGTATGCCTCATGCACTCCTTGATTACGCAATGCCTCTATGACTGCTTGTATCTCTAATGGATCAAAATGCCTTTTCATACTATATGAAAGCCATATAGAGAGGTTGATTGTACTCCGCAGATTTCTCGATTACCGGATTGATGACATCGATATGATCGATCGTAGAATATCCCTTCCTGAAGCCAGCCTGTTCTTTTGGTTGACGGAAGTCAAGTGTTGGCCTGATTCTATTGGAAATATTGCAAATTGGTAGTGCTTAGCCAGCCCAAATACGTGGTCAATACCTTGCAATACCCAATCGATAGCCAATCAAAAGCTAATCGATAATCGATCAGTAATTAAAATTTCAGAAAATGCTGGGGATGACTTGGTAGTGCCCAAAAGCCAGGACTAGTTGGGAGCCCATCATCTGCGCCTCCAGTGCAATCTACGCTCATTTCTATTCCAAATCGGCCATTAGCCCTGCGTGATAAGTCAGAACGGCTCCAGCTGTGCTTATATGGGCAGGGCAGCCGCCCATAATGGCAGAGCTGGAGCCATTTTGACCTATCACGGAGGGATAATGGCCGATTTGGAATAAATACAGATTGGAATAGTTTGACGTTTCACCTGGCCTGCTCCAAAAAGTTAAATGTCGCTTCCATCACCGATGACATTTTCACATCGCCGGTACAATGCTGTACGAGGTTGACATGCGTATACTTTTCTAACGTGGCCGTGGCTGCGGGCTCTCAGTGTGCAGCCCGGGTGCCTTGTTTTAGAGGTAATCTAGCCATGTCTGCAGACACTGGGCAAGCTTAGATGGCAGGGCATCGTGCGCTGCCTTCCTGCACGTTTAGCGCTGGTAGTTCATGTTATCTCAAGCTTTGGAGACTCGCCGAAGCGAGAGGGAGCCGAAGCATACGCTCCTTGCACTGCAGGCGACACTATCAGCCACAGGGGCGGAGTGGACGTAAAGCGTGGCTATAGTTTTGATTCGTACCGCCGATGTGAAGATATCGTTGACATGGCATGAAACCATATATTTCGACGCCCTCTCAAATTGAACAAAGTGTTTTTTTTTCTCATTCAAATTTACTTTTACAGAGTTCACGATATTTCGCAAAATTTTGCGGCTCCTTCCGTTTTCAAATATCGAATTTCAATATAATGAAATTTTGATAATAAGCAAGGTTCTGATTTTACTTACTTCGTTCTATACAGGTTTACCTGTATTGAGGTTGAAAATATAAGGCGTTCTAGGCAAATGTTATAAAAAAGTAAATACATTGTTATATCGAGAATTTCAGTATATTCAAGTTTGTGATGTCAACTGTATTTTATTGTCAGAGCCATAGAAACTCCATCTCATGGTATATATTCAATATCGCGTTATGTTCATGCAAACACAAGAGACTAACTATTTTTAAATGTTGTATTCGTGCTTTCAAGCTCTTAAGATACCATCCAGAATTGCAAATAGCCTGCAAAGCTCGTGGCCCTCATTGCGCACTGAAGCATGAGCTAGCAAATGAAGCCTTGCTTTATCAGTTTCAATTATTTCACAGAATTTTTGTCTGTTTTTTTTTACACAGGCATCCAAAAGTGATCTTGAGCTTGAGGCAGCTGCTCTCAGGAAAGAACGTGATGACCTCGCTGCCATCCTCTCAAGCCAGCGAAACACTAAAAGGTTAGATGCGGCACGTTTGCGTCAGCAGTTAGTGCTTGTGGAATTGATATGCTCTGTCTTATTCTTTCAGCTCTAAAGCAAATATATTCAGCATTGTAGTAGCGCAAGCACACTACTCTGAAATCCCATTATGGCATTTGAACCCATGAAAGCAATTTTTTGTTACCTAACATCTTTCTGCCAAAGGGACATTATTTCAATGAAGGCTTCACAGGCCATGTAACATCTCACCATATTCAATCAATAATATGGTATAAACTTCATAGGAAAAAGGTTTCTCATTGGTATTAATAAGGCCCGTTCAGCAAAAGCCTCCCTTCAATATACCTAGCACCGGATACCCTGCAGACAGGCTTATTTGCACTAGTGTCTATGAAGAAATGTGCCGTGGCCATGCAATAAGCCACAGTGACTCCTCTAATTTGACTCCTGCGCTGATATCTGTAACGCTTGCCCATAAAGCCACCACCCCATATGAGGACTGTGTGGCTCCCACGAGTTTTTTTCTAGCCATAGTCCTGCACCACTAGCTAGGGCTACAACACTTAGACTACAATAGATTGGCAGCTGTCAGGGTTATGCCTGCTTTAGTTTCTTTATACGTATATCGTATATCACAATGTCAGTCTGACTTACAAGAGGTGTTTTTGTACACCGGAAATGAGGATGATGGTATCAAGAGTTAATTGTAGAGACTCGATTAGCGTATTTACTTGATTATAATGGGCCCTTGAATCTAATGAGCTCCCATTTCTCAAAGGTACCGAGAAAATAAAGGTTCAACTGAGTGTAACGTGCCCTCGATTTATAAAACAAAAATATAGCATACCCACACATTAGCAATCAGAACGAACGAGACGTGCGGAATTTACCTTCAGGGAAGCGAATTTAAAAAAAAAGAGGTTTCATGATGAAAGTAGACGTTGTCGTTGCCATTTGTGCTTCATTGGCCACAGATACTAAGCACACAGGGGTAGTATTCTCGAACAATTACTTCAATCATCTTCGCTAGATTTTGCGTGAATCTGCACCGGAGCTGTTGAAGCTTGCGGCTGACAGCGTTCCTGGCTCTGTGTGCAGATAGTCAGCTTGGCGCAGTGCCAGAAACGCTAGCAACCGTATACGCCGATGCATCTGATGCCTAGTGGTGCTGATTACTCTGATTGCCCAAGAATGCCGCTATAGGTCATAGTTGAGTACAAAATGAACACACAGCAAAGTTCACGAAAACGTGCCCTATCGCCATCTTGTGACGGATGTGACAGCACCGCTGTTGGCAGTGCCGCAAACGCGGTTTGGTTTCCAATCCTATTGTTATGCGCAGATGACTTACACACATAATTTCCCGAACAAGAATGTGCGCGTTAGATTTGGCTAAATATGATATAAAGATTAACATTGATTTTGTTTCTTGCTTTTCTAAACTAAGTTAATACACCCACACCACTTCACTGCGCAAAAATAGCTGTGCCTGCGTGAGCTTGTTGGACTCCTCAGTCTACCATAAGAGTTCCCATTCTCGTAATGGACAAGATTTGCCAGCAGTGTGTTCCCGCCAAACATTAGCTGATAGTGATGACGGCATTTTGTGATTGGTTCTTGGTCTTTGTCACCCATTTATAGTGCGGCCGTGAACAAGGTGGCGGAGCAGCAGCGTAAGTGCATTCAAGAGCCGGAAGATAGCGGTAACCAACTGTACAAAACGGTCAACGCGCAGCCCCGCATGATCAGGCTCAAGGAGGATGCGGAACGCAGTGCCAAGAAGCTCCAGCAGGAGATCTCGGTGAGTCCCACGTCACAGTTGCAGCGCTGCCCTAGTTTTGAAGTGATGGTTTCTTTGTGAATCCGGGAAAATTTTAATGCGAGGTACGGTGGCTGGACTAGGTTATCGCTGCGATTACTTCACTGCATTTTTTGGGGTTGCCATGGAGGCTACTTTTAATGGCTACTAAATAAAAACACCCTCTCAGTTTGTTGATCGAGTATTCTTTCAGAGCTTATAAATTTTTTGGTTAGGGGGTTGCTTATTACAAAAGTAAATGAAGGGTAAACTTCAGTTCGCTTGTAGCTTTGCCTGGACAGCGTGACACAACATGAAAAAAGAAAGACAAAATAAATGGACAGGGTATGCGTCATCCTTATTATTTTCTTTTCTTTCAGCGCTCTGTCACACTGGTCAGGCAAATCTGTGAATACTCATCAATTTGCTCTCCTTTCTGTCATTTTGCTTTACTTCAGTTATGTGAATTCTGCGCCAAACTTCCGCACCAGTGCATCAGTGTGATGTCAGCGATTTAAAAGTACTTTCTCGTATCCCGGCTGTTGTAGCGTAGAAATTCTCTCAACTTGCCAAGTTCAGTCTATGGTTGCCTTAGAATACAACGTAGTCCTTCTCTACCAATAAAAAAATGACTAGGCTCGTGCAGACGTTGTCAAAATTTGTCGCAGCGACGTCACAACGTCGCAGCGAACTGGGGCGGAAATTTCAATGTGGCTCTGTTGATGAATACACTGTGCTCACTTGCGAAGTTTCTAGAAGTGATCTTATTTTGCTCCTCTTCCGAACATGAAGCAGGCGTGGGTTCAACTCAAGAAGCCTACGAAGGAGGAGTCTGAACGTAAGCTTAGGCAACAGACTGAGCTCATCCGCGAGGTTTGTGCCCTGCGAATTCGCGAGCAGCAGCAGCAGCAGTTGACACAGATGGCACGCATGGAGCGCCAAAACACGCTGCGCACCAATGTGTCGCAAAGGCGTGTGGAGGATGCCCTGGCGGCCAAGAACCGACTCGAGGCCGCTCAGCATCGCCGCCTGGAGAATCGTGCCTATGACAGCCGCTTTGACAGCATGACTTCACGTGTGAAGGCAAGGACAATTCCTCGCTCGTTTCCCCTCTTTAACCTTCAAATGCATATTCTAGGGAATTTTCGTGTGACCAGAGGAGATTGCTGACGAGCTTGTTGATGAGCTCATTACATTGGAATTGACAAAAGAGCACCTTAGCTGTGGAAAAATCCAACCCCAGATGTTAGGGGTTGCCTTGTTAGTCAACTTTACTTTCATGGTCCTACATATCGGGCGAAAAGTGCATCACGATGCAATTTAGCTTTGATACAGCTGTAACTTCACTTTGTTCACAACTAGCAATGTCTTTTCGTATTGACATACGATTGTTGGCCCGCATAGTGGGTATGCAACATTCCCAGGGGGAAATCAAATGCCACTGCTGAGCATCGAAGCGTCAAAGCAATAATAGTGCTTGTTACAGTGCTGAATGACTCGTCAAAAGGCACCCCATACTTGCGTTTAAAACTGTTTTTTTTTTGGCGTTGTGTGCGCCGATAGAGAGGTTTACTGAGTGATTCTTAAGTACGAGAGCTATTATACAGCAAATAAGAGTGAGCGAGATACTGATTTACATTTTTGCAAGAATTGGTGTTTAGACTGGAATACAGTGTTTTATATTGTCACAGTGAACGCAGTAATTGCAAGGAGATGACACACGGGATAACGTTGAAACACATGCATGTATTGCTCCTGCCTGAGTCTTGCATTCTCGTACTACTTTGGCATGTCAAATCGTGTCAACTATACTTAAAACTTTGATGCGGGCAGGACCTTTGCGTCACTGCACGCCAATGGACAGAAGGAGATCTGGTGACCGCCGCGTTTTTTCGGCGAATCTGTATGCAGTGCCCGAGTGATGACGAGACAAAGCAATTTGGCACTGGGAAAACAACTGTGGGTGAAAACACTCTGAGCAAGCACATGCGCATAGTTGCAAGGCAACACGGTTGCAACTTTTGACTGCATCAAGACAACTTCCAAGACTGAAAACTGAGATACGTTCTAACAACTACATGAAGTAACGTGGTTTAGTGGACCCAAAAATCGAAACACTCTCGGTGCCTCATCATCGCTAACGACGCCATATTGCACGTAGCTCTCCCGCATCGTGACGTCATGAAAATGATCAAACATAATTGGCTGCCGCATCTATAAAAGTTGGACAGCGGTGGATTTGCTCTGTAATTGCAAGGTCCTCACGAACAATAGCCACTTTTACGCTCCGTTTAGCGTTGGTTCTGGCTATGTCTGTTCAGCGCCTAGGCTCTCTTCTCTTTCGCTGCAGAGCTGGGTGCAGAGAAAGCTTGTTGTGTGCAAGAGCAAGAAGTTGAGGAGCGCAATAATATTATAATAAATTATGAAGTTTTACGCGCCCAAACCATGATCTGATTATGAGTCACGCCATAATGGGGACATCCAGAGTAATTTGGACCACCTGGGGTTCTTTAACGTGCACCTAAATATAAGTACACGGGTGTTTTCGCATTTCGCCTCCACCGAAATGCGGCCGCCGGGGCCGGGGTTTGATCCCGCGACCTCGTGCTTAGCATCCCAACACCATAACCACTAAGCAACCACGGCAGATCGAGGAGCGCAAGACCATTGCCGTCGAAATCCACACGGTCGAGAAGCAGCTCAGGGACCCTGACATGGTAGGGCGATGTCGATGGGTCGTATGTTTGTGCAATTCACCAGCCAACATGCAAGCCATTCTGGGCAGCAGTGGAAGCTGTATCTTTAGTGCTCAATCTGCTGTTTAAATATCAAAATATGTTGAGCTGTACAGTAAAATCTCATGAATTCGAACCCCAAGGAGACGGGAAATTTGTTAGAATAAACGCAGTTCGAACTAAGGAGAGGTTTAAATATATTGCCCAATCTTGTGCCGTACAGTGCGCCAAACCAAAACCGTCACTGGGCTGGCATCGAAAAAGTTTTCTTTCATCAATCAGCATGCAGCTTGTGCCAAAGGAAGCCTAGGTTCCGCATATAGTCGAAGTGTGATAAGATCGCGCATCGTGCACTGTGTACTGTGGGTTCGAAATATTTATGCTAAGTTTAATTAGGTACAATGCCTCCACTGACTAGTGCAAGAAAACAGCTATCAATGACAAATGATCAGTTTTAAACACAAGGTCACTAATTCACAGGTCATATGCATGAACAGACTCTCAACAACATTAGATCTAGGTTGCAAAAAAACTCCAAGAAAGAATTGCTGCTGTATGACTGGTTTTACAAAAGTGCTGGAAAAATGGTTACCATTAAGAAAAGTTGTGCAAAAAATAAAAAAACTATTACTGAAGGACTTGTGCGCCGTAGATACATATAAAAGAACCGGTTGCACTGATGAAATAACTGGTTGTAGCGTAAAAGATGAAACTGCTACATAGCTAGATTGTCAAAAACACTAAATGGTAGACTGCAAGCAAAATTAACCGGTTGTGATGTAGAATTCCGCCTCAAAATCTAAAAGAAAACTGCATTACTCATTTTGTTTCTGTATTGCTTCGAAAACTTTTGCCGTCACACTTATAATCAGTGACACAGTTGAATTACGTTCCCTCTGGTTAATTAAATATTTTTAAATAATGCGATCCTGACCGAAGGTTCCAGCTGGCACCCATGCATTTCTATGGTCCCAAACTTTCGTTATTTTGTTCCTAAAATTGGCCTTCGCCGGATAATTTCAACTTAACCCGTCAGCACGCATGCGCCTGCCCCATATATTGACCCAAATATCGTCCTCTTTAGTGGCAGAGTTTGTCTTGCGGAGTTTAGGGACAGTGAATGCGTTGAACACACATCTCCCGTCGAAAACGCTATTTTCGACGCAAGCAGTAACCGTAGGTCACAATGTCTGATTGCGGTATTTACCCGACTCTAATGCGCGCTTTCTCCTTCTTTTTTTCAAGAAAATTGGGCTGAAAACAACCTGTGCGTTTTAATCGGTTAAGAAAGGAAAACCGCCTTCACGGAGTTTGTATGCTTTACCGCATAGCACAAATGTTCGGCGGAAAAGCTTATTATAGGAAACGGGTTGAGATTGTGAAACACCAATTTTTATTGCTAAAAACTTCGGTTAGATTTCTGCTGCGCTTGGAGCTTTAATGTCATTTGTGTTAGTTCGCTACTTTGGACACATAGAAAGTGGGCGCCCGTTTGATTCAGGGACGTGTTAGAATCGGGCGAATACTTGCAAATGAATCTGCGGCTCTGCGAATCTGCGGCTCTGAATCTGCGAATCTGTGTATTGAAGTTTTTTCTGTGTCTCACATAATTTGACCAACCGGAGAATTCAATCAATTTTGTCGGTTCCGTCTAGGTAAAATACACGGAAGTCGACTATTTTGCTTAGCCGATGGAGAAAAGAAAGCAGGTTTAACAGTGAACAATGCTGTATGTTGCGCTGATAAGCACGAGGTCGCAGGATCAAATCTTGGCCGTGGCGGCCGCATTTCGATGGGGCGAAATGCAAAAATGCCTGTGCCCCGCACATTGGGGGCACGTTAAAGAACCCTAGGCGGTCAAAATGAATCCTTAGTCCCCCACTATGGCGTGCCTCATAATCAAATCGTGGTTTTTGTCCGTAAAACTCCAGAATTCAGTTAGCTTTATTGAAATAGGAAATGAGAAAAAATAAATTGAAAGTGGACGAAAAGATGATTGGAGGGAGTGCTAAGGCGACTACGTCGCCATAGCATAAATGGTAGGGCAACGCATCTGTCATGCTGAGGCTGTGAGTTTTCTCCCACTGGCGACAAATAAAGGTTGCGCCAGATCAGATCGTGTTTTGACACGTATAGCCCTATTATTTGATTAATTTAACCATACTATACCGTAGACAATGGTTAATGTGTTCCCCTTTCATACCATCTCCCGGCTCCAACGTTTGCGATGGCCGTAGGTGCCTGGCACTGTGGCTTTCCCGCATTAAGGCTGTTTCACATGGTGCGATTTTGCACTGCGATTTTCGCAGCTGCGATTTTCGGAGATGCGAAATTCGCAATGGGCGTTTGACATGGTGCGATGTCAACAATGCGATTATGCGACGCCCAGGGTTGCTTGCTGCCAGATTTTTTCGCACACTCCGCATAAATTCGTTTAATGTATTGAAAAAGCCGTGCGCGTTATAATATAATTTACCTCTCTTTATTAGGAACAAATAATACATGCGTTTTGTAATTTAAAAACGCTTCAAAGTTTAATTTGTTTTGTAGTGCGCAACAGCAGTATGTGAAGTTCAATACGAGGAGAAATGGCGGACGTAAACAGCTGTTCGCAGGTGGTCGTTCGGCGTTGTGTGTTGTCTCGTGTGTGTTTTATGCCGCGTCGTTCTTCCTGCGATAAAACAAATTACAAGAGCACCTATCAACAAGCCCCTATAGCTGTTGTCATCGCATATGCAGTATTCGGAATTCGGCTGCAGCGAAGTCGCCATGTCAACGCAGAGACCCTCGCGCTACCCGTGATAACGTCAGCTTCTGAAAAACGGATGTGTGTGTATTGCTCGTGATTGCGCATTAGCGGTTCCTGCTCCTAGCAATATTCTTGCACCAAACTTAGCAGCAAGCATCAACCCAAAAGCTCACGTCTGCCCCTGAACAAAGCCGCAAATGATCTGTGTGCAATTACTGAACGTGCAATGGCATTTGTGTTGTGAACGTTTATCTTAGCGCCAGCCTGGCTCGTCCGTCTCGGCGCCTGTGCTGTAATTATTCATACAAGTGCTCTCTGAATGTTTCTAAAGGCGTAAAAGCCGACACCACATTGTTTTAGGAGTTGCAGTCACTTGTGTACGTAGTATCGTATCATTCTAGCAGACATGGGCGTCGTCTATTTTCTCGTCCTGTTTCTTGCGCTGTTAGTGTGCTGTGAATCTGTATCAAGAAGCTTAAGTTAATATGCTGCAGTACGTATCGCAGCCGCGTAGCCACACGGCTAACATTAAAATACTTTGTTAGGAGTACGTTTGTTTGTTTAATAACAAAATCGAACGCTAAAATTTTGTATTCATGGTAGCAAGTGTAAGGTAAGAAGCTATCGAAACTATCCGCTAATGGCATGCGTGTGCTTCTACCTGCTTCAGCACGTTATTCTTAAAGTGAGGCTGAATACCTCTGATAACCAAAAACATGCAACTGGAGCAGGTGCTATGATTCCTTTCCTGGAAATGAAAGCCAGCATCCCACTCTTTTAACCTAGTCATGTACTTAACCTATATTAGACCAACGTTAGAGCATGCTAACTGGAGCCATTTCAAACTAGGTTATTTGCTAAAATAAGAAAGTGGAAAGAAAGTGTCAAGGTACAGTCTAATCTGGTATTCCCGAACCGATTGTATTAGCAAAACTTTATGCCTACCTGAATTGCCTGCATTAACCCAATGCTGAAAACAGGGGAAGCTGATTCCCTTTCTTGCTGTTGAAAAGCTGCTAGAATCTCAATAACAGACTACTTATGTTCTGAGAGAAAGTGAGGGGCACTGACAATATCTCTAATCTTTTGTATAAGCCTTCACCTTGAACGAAAATGGAATAAAAATATTTACCTTTGCAAGCCTCAGAATCCAAACATTCTCAAAATTTTGAGGAGCCACATTAAATTTTTGAGATATTGACAATAAAAAGTGTGCCTAAGTACAAGTGCACACTGAACACACTTGAGTGGTTGCGTGGCCAGCTGCGAATGCAAAAGCGTCCATAGCTGCTACCTCGAGGTAACTGCTAGGTTCCACTTGTGTTTCTCCTATAACCCATGTACCTAGCAAGGGGAATGGTTATACGTAGTCCCATTGCAGCATTGGCCTGCGCTTTCTTCTTTTTTCAATAGGTGGTGGCTAGCTGATTCCGTCTGTTTATGTATTTATCATTTGTGTGCATCTTATGTGCATGTGTTTGTATCATGTTCTGGTTGTCATACGTGCAGTGATGCAAGCATATTTTTTTAATATATTGCGCCACAATCATTTATTCAAGTTTGTGTTGAAATGTACAAAATGTGGCCATCCAGTAATGGCTAGGACAGCCAGCAGGATTGGCAAAAAATATGATGCAGATCCAATGCACTTGCTTGAATCGACATGAGGCGAAGCTTTCACGCAACGGTCAGTTAAACTCTAGAAAACTAACTGCAGTGTTTACAGTTGTCCTTATTTCACCCGATGCAACACGTACTTATAGACAATGTTTGCTTATTCACCGCACAGGTCACATAATGTAATGTATACATAGCACGGTGAACTCATTCAAAGGTCGGCTCACTAAGACTTCGAACTAACCGTAAGTCTGAGTTCGTTTGAGCCTGACTGAGTAGAATTTTGGTGAATACGAGTAACAGCAAGCTCAGTTCAGTAAACTTTTAGTGAATATTGTCATGTGGTAGTCAGGGAAAGCTGATCCAAGTATAATTTTAGTGAATATGAGTCAAAGCAAGCTCGGCAAGTAGATTTTTGGTGAATATGACTCAGTGCAAGCTCACCTGAGTAGAATTTTGATGAATATAAGTCAGAGCAAGCTTGGCTAAGTAGATATTTGGTGAATATGACTTGGTGCAAGCTTAACTGAGTAGAATCTTTGTGAATATGAGTCAGATCAAGCTCGGCCGAGTATAATTTTTTTGAATATGAGTCAGAGCAAGCTCGGATAAGTAGAATTTTGGTGAATATGACTGAGCAAGCTCGATTGAGTAATGATGGGATATGGTTATACGAGTTTATGCAGTAATACATGTAAGTGCAGACTAATTAGCAACATTGCCTCCATCTTGATAGGCAATACCTACGCCTCGTGATGAGTCTGCACACTTTATGAGCTGTACACATGCAACACCCACACACACTTGAAAAGATACTATCATTCACACGAAGGAATGCAACTGGCTGACTTCACTGCACAATTTTGATCTGCTTTTGTTTAATGTGTTATCTACTACTTATAAAAACCAGATGTCTGCCTGCTTTTCGCATTATTGCATCTGTTTTACAGGAAGTAGGGACAGAGAAGCAAGAAAAGGCAAGGATGTTTATGGCTAAGTAGTTTCTTAGAGTACTGTGATATGTTACAACCAGCATAAACAAAAGTAATTCGATGTACTGAAGTAAGCGAAATGTGCAATTACCTTTTAATGTGAGGGTTAATACAGATGCAGTAAGGATACAAAGTCTGCAACACACTGAAGGTTTACTGGTTTTTTATTCAGGAGAAAAATGATGCATCAGAAAAATGAGAAAAAAAACTTTAAATATTGCTTCGAAAACAAATTGGCAATACTGCTTATTCCCAGTCAAAGTGTGAAATATGCTATTGTAGAACATTCATTACGATATCCAGTTTGCACGTTCGCTTTGCGTCTCGCAGTGGAAGTAACAGAACCTTGAAATGAGATAATCCATTGGGGAAAAATGCGCATGAAAGCCCTAACCAACCGACTGCAACTAAATGGTCGCGCGTATAGCGTGACCTATTGACCACAGCATTTGTCCGTAGTTGCATATTCTTTAAATTTTTCCGTACGTAAAAGCATACTGCGATAAAACTGTGGCGTTTTCGTATATCGCGAGTTGTCTCCAGAACCAGAAAATTGGGACGACATCCGAAGGCCATGCCTTCCCGTGAGGGACACCTCGTAGTATTTACCAACTCGCAGCGCGTGTGAATAACGGAAAATCGCGCAAAATTATATCAGCACCGGAAGCCAACCTAAAAAACAGCGTCGCCAGATTAGCAACGTAGCGTGTCAACAAACTCATAGAAATCACAGAACCGAATCTCACCTACGAGTTTTTATCTGCACAGTTCGCGTGTCGGTGCTTATGTTACGTACCGATTGCGCAATCCAAGGCTCCACTCAATTAGTTGCACTGTTCGAGGCTTCTTGATCCAATATTTATAGACAAAAAAGTATCTATAAACGTTGCGTTGAGCGACCGCCTCCATTTTCCAAAACAGACCGCGAAATACCTCTCGGCGCAATTTCGACGGAAAAATCGCAGCGATTGCTGCGACGTTGCGACGCTGCGACCAACCGGTTGGTCGCAGCCGAAAATCGCAGAACCGGCCCTGCGACTGCGATTTTCGTCGCATGCGACGGAAATCGCACTTCCGGTGCGATAATCGCAGTGCAAAATCGCACCATGTGAAACGGCCTTTACCCGCCCGTGTCACATGAAAATACCAGCACGCGCTCAGTTCCCTCTTCCGCCACCAGTAAATATCCTTACGGGATATTTATACACATTGAATTCACAGCTATCACCGCCAAATTCATTGCGATAAGCGTCTTCACTTATCTGTTTTATAGCCCTTGTGGTGTAGTGCCGCTGGAAGCACACCGCAATGCCATGAACGCTTTTATTAGGCGCTAACCTAAACACGCCGTTCACTGCCACAGGTGGCGCGAAGTCAGTGTCATGTTTCTCTTTGGCGGCATCGTATTTCAGCGTCGTCCGCGAGCTCTGTTTCCTGTCGCTGTCTTAAAACGCTACGCATTAGAAAACAACAAGGCGCGCCTCGAGCCGATCGAGCCCACCCTAGACGCGTGTCAGTCACATCGAGCCACAATGATTCTTGCGGAGTAGGCACGTTAAATCTTTCTGCCAAAGTGGCCCCGTGTGAAGAAGCTGTTGACTCAGGCTGAATTCGAGGAGCGTAAGCTTGCTGAAGCCGCAAGAATGAAAATGCATGTCTCATGCAGCTCAGATCCCACTATCTGGGCGTGCATTAGCAACTCATGCTGCAACAATTTGTGCAACACTTTGCATTACGTAGGTGTTCACTAAATTTACGTCTTCCTAATTCTTTAGTGACCTTATGTCGTACACTTTCCTGGTTAGTAAGATTTCTTTTTTCCAATACTTGTGAATATGGCTCTATTGTAAACAGTCAGGCACATCTCAGACCACATACGCTTCTTCAAAGGCAGAAGGTTTCTACACCTAGCTTTAACTATCATTTTCAATTGCTCAGGTTTCATTGGAGAATCATTTGGCAGTGGCCTTCACAAACATCGAGAGCGTGCGCACTTTTTAGGGGGGGGGGGGAGTGTATAACAGCACGTGTAATTTTAAATTGTCTGTTCCTGCAACATTGGTCACCTAACATACAAGCGACTGCGGCCATTTACAAGTGCATTATTGCTTTTTTCTTGTAGGACTTCAGCACAAAACCAGCTCCTGCAGGAACAACTCCATTCCGTTTAAAACGCATCAGAGAAGACTACGAAGCGGTCATCAGGAAAAATATCTCGCTGCAGGCTGAGGCAAGTAAAGTAGTGTTTCTAAGCATATTTCTGTATTACCCTGTTCCACATGAGGTTTGTTTTTGAAAATATGTTGGGGCTATATGTGAATTTCGCCTTGAGGTGCAGCTTTACAGCAGCAAAAATTTTAACTAGAAGTGTAGCTTCAAAACTGCAAGTTTCACACTGCAGTGAAGCCATACTTTTAAAATGCGCCGCTTAAAGCAGCGCTGCGCAAAAGTCCTTCATTCAAAGCGCTTCCTTTATTTCAAACCCAATTTTTAAAATAAATTTTAGGAGCGCCTTAAAGTTCTAATTATCAAGATTCGACTGTAGAACTACAACCTTTAAATGTGAGGTTACAGCAAATCGCTCATTATTTGTTCACTTTTGTGCTTCCAGTATGTTGCACACTGTTTTGGTTATGACCGCAAGTGATGCGCTGTGGCCATTAGTCACAGATACGTGTCGCACCGCTCATTTGGTCCGAAGTAGGTTCACATCTGCTATGCCTTCCACGAAACAATTGTCATATTTTGCGCCTTAAAGGTGTACGACCTAACCGTGGAATTACATGACGCACCTTTCTTTCACCTGTGACACACTTTGTTGGTCCTAAATGGGATCTGTGAGATGTTTTCGTAGCGCTGCCTGCTATGTATGAAATGGAGTATAGTTTCCTTATCTGTTTGCTCAGAGTGAGAAAGCTAGTTTTTTCCTTACTAATAAGTTCTCGCTACGTGACTGGTGCCGCAGTGTGAGGTGTCCAAGCTTCAAGAGGAGTGCAACAACCTCAAGGAAGACCTCTCCAAAGCCCTGGCCGAGAAATCTGACTTGCCGCGCCAGGCTTGACTCTGTGGAATGCGAGGTCGGGGAACTACGCTTCGAGCTTGGCATGAAGACGCATGAGTTGGACGCTTTGGTTAGCTTCTACTCGAACAGAGAGAAGCCACTCCTGAGGAGCTCGCAGGCCCCGCCGGTTTGTGTTAGCTGCTACACGGAGCCGCACATGGTTGAGCTGCAGGAGACCAACGCCAAGTTGCAGCAAGAATCTTGTCGGCTGCAGGCGAGTTCCCTTTGCTTCTATCTTAACCTTCTCCTATCTAGCTTGCTCAGGCTATTGTGCTGCTCCTTGCTGAGAGTGAACTGAGCTTATCCACAGCTACTCGTGGACTGATGCTCTGTTATCGTTTCTATGCACACGCAATCACAGAACAGCATTGTTTGCCTTAATTACATAGGGGTTATTTTTGCCACTGAAAATATTGTATTTCAGTAAAGCCAACTTCTGGTTTTTGCATGAAGTTATTGTGGTGCAGTGTTTGGAAATTGACTCTGCGGCTTTATTTACCTGTTATTTATTGTTGGATACTAGTTTACTTGTCTAACCGAATCTATGTATCATCTTTTGGAGAAGCATTCAGTAAGGAGCAAAAGGCTGACATTGCACTGTGTGAGCCACGAGTACATCACTGCTCTGGTGTGCTTTTAGAAAGAGCAACTACTGTGGCTTGAGCGCATACTTTTGCGTGCTGGGTCATGGTGCCTGGTAGTCATGTGCCACGGCACATGCATGGGTGTTATCAACTCTTGCTTCACACGAGTGGCTCATGTTTGGGCTCGGAAAGTGGCAAAAAAGTATTGGAAAACCGCCAGAGAAATTGGTTGTCACTGAGCATGTGCTGGATCCGTGGGGGATTTTGGTGACCATTGCAGATGAAAGTGGGTGACAAACAGATCTGATAAGTGCAATGGCCAATGGAGAGCAGTGGGCCATTGAAGTGCATAGATAAAGTGGACATCGCTGCAGAAATTTCACTGGTGAACTCCTGAACTTCAGTGGCAAAGGCACATAATGCAAGAAGAGCTAGCTTTTAATGACAATAGTTGGTAACTCATAGTGTGAGGTCGAAGCAACTCCAGATATAGATACGATTGAGCTAACAGGAAGAGGACAGTTCCTGTGGCAGTCTAGTTTGATGAAAACTGCCTAGTTTAACTGTTGTGCGGTGTAGCCTGATCATGTGCAATTGTTTCTTGCCTTCCTGAGACCCATTATGTATACCTAATGTAGGCTGTATCCGCAACATTCGAAAACTGCCCTGAAATTTCGCACTATTTTGTTACGTAACACACTATGAATAATTCATTGTGTCTTATGCAAGCAACATTTGTTCAATCAGGCATAGCAACAATGGCTGATGTGCAGTGGTTGCCGAAGGGATGCGTGCCTCATACTATCAGTGCAAAAACGCCAAGAAATGCTGCTTAGTATGCGAAGACAAATACACAACTATTACCTGTGCTGTGTCGCTTGGTTATGATAAATCAGATATGACTAACTCAGCCCTCCGTCCTTTTCAAGCGTGGCTGCTAATTTTTATAATCCTCAGTTCCACGTGACCTCCATTTCATTTATGCACAATTGTTTTTGATTACAGAGTGAACTGGAAGAGACCACAGCCAGGTCAACCAGTGATCGGGGCAAGATGGCATCACATGTGAAGGAGCTGGAAGATGGGCATGCCCGTCTCAAGCATGACAACCAAGCTCTGGAAGATCGCATAGGTAAGGTTGATAGTTTTCAGTTTGTGTTTTAAATGCGCGACACTTTTCAGAAAGGCAGAGAACCTGTGAAATATTAAGGGAACGCTAATTCAGTTTAGACTCGTAGTGTTCTTTCAAAATACTATTCTCGGTAGCTTGGTGGTAAGAGACTTGTTACTAGAAGAAACCGAACGTCAAACTTCCATTTTTGGAATCACAATGCTGGATCGCCAGTGTGATGTCGCGTAATTGAAAGTAGGTATTTCCCATATGTGGCCCATTTTGAAGCTGTGAACATTCACAAGAATTTCTAAATTCAGGTATTGGTTCTTGTAAAGTGCAATGTAGTCCATCTTTACCGATAGAACTAGGCCCCAGAAGACACCAATAAAATTCATGTCATGGCGAACTGGTGCGTGAACTCCAAGGTGGTATCACGACCCGTCTTTCGATCTTGCATCTTTTCCGACTGATGAAGTCTCCTTTCGTGGTATGAGTGGCTTTCTCGGTATTGTAGAAGGGTGATTTAGTAACACAGCTATACTTATTTTATTTTAGTGTGCCTTTAGAGACAATTGTTCCACAAAGCCTTTGAAGCCAAAGGTTTGTTTTCAAACAAAAAGTGGCAACCAAACGGGAAAGCTAAATGCCAGTGGCACCCACCGACGCTGTTATCACCTTTCTGTCCTTGTTACCACGGAGCTTACAGCTGTGCCACTGCAGAGCAATATCTGCAACCCACTTTCCATCTTGTTTGTCTCATGCCATTCTGAATAAAGCGCACAATTAATGCTAAAGGCTGTGGTCAATACACTACACTCCCATTGTTTGCGTGCACGTCGCAGGCAAAAAGGAACGCAAGAGACGCAGGCCAGTGAAGTACGTGTAAACATCATTACGATAACAAGGAACACCCAGCATTGTGAACGACGACACTTTGGGCTGTACAAAGGCGATATCATAATGCTTGCATAAAATTCAGATGACAGAGGCACTGGAATATACACAGATACAAGATGTAGAAAAAGGACACATTTTAAAGATAGACAGCATTCTCTACTCTGGAGGAGACAACAAAATACGATCACCCAAGACCAGCAATCCCAAACTAAAATTCTTGATTGCAGAAAATTCGTTTGTATAGTAGGATTGAGTGAGAACACTGCTGTAAAATGTTTCTCTTGGTCACATGCACTGGTCAGTTGCAAACGGTCCATAGTCAGTGCTCATAGGGGCATAATAATAAATCTTAAGTCTTCTGAGCAAATTCATATGACTCCCTGTGATATGCAGAATATTGGTTTAGGTGAGACATTGTCTACCGACAAAGCAAGTTGATTTACCATGTGTAAAAAGTGGCGACGTCTGTTTTGTTGCCCAGGAACATGAATGATGTGAAACCTATTGGTTCTTATTTAGATGACCGTTCACACAAGATTACATTTTATTTTGTATTTATCTTGGTACATCTGGCATGCTTGTTGTGATTCTGATTAACCCCTGTGGTGGAGTAGTGGCGTTCCTCTGCTAAGCCAGAGGCCCCGGAATCAAATCCCCGCAGCGGCATGGCCACATGTCGAAGGGGACGGAATGCAAAAAGGACCATGTACCATGCGTTGGGTGGCACTAAAGGACCACAGGTGATCAAAATAATCGTAGGTCCCCCACTGTGACGTGTCTCAACATCATATCATGGCTATGGCATGTAAAACCCCAGAATTTGTCTGGCCCTGATTGATGTGTGGCAGTATTGTGTAGAAACAGTGTAAGAACAGTAGCGTTGATACAATGACTTATAGCTGTGCACACACAGGCATCGCGTTTCACTGATCGTGCAAGACAACATAATCGAGAGGCTGGTGATAAACTCTGCATAGGTAGCAAAGGCTTTACTAGAGGAAAAGGCTGTTTTTATTCTGATTAAGATCATTATGATCATTTTGTGGAAACATCAGCATATGTATTTGCACTTTATCCAATGATGCAGATTCACACATAAAATTACACTGCTTTGCTTCCCTTCGGTGAATTTCACAACTGTGCAAAGTCCTGAGCGCAATGTCCAGCACGTTCTTCCGTGCCATCTTGTCTTTTTAACTTTAGTAAATCGGGTGTCTGTTCTCCTTGGTTTGAGGTGCTAGTTATAAATGCAAAGCGATATTAGCAATGTGTGCTACTCTCCCAGAACCACAAAAAGAGACAATAGATATGAGAATACAAAAACGCCTGTGTCCCGTGCATTGGAGGCATGTTAAATATCTCCTGGTGGTCAAAATTAATCCGGAGTCCCACACTACGGCGTGCCTCGTAATGAAATTGTGGTTCTGGTACGTAAAACCCCAGAATTCTATTAGTGCAAGACCGCAAGAGGGGTACCTGCTTGAAGCGAGCTTGAGACAAGTTCCTGAAACAGGCGAAACCTGGAACAGCCAAGTCCCTGGAAAAGCGGTCTCAAAGAAATGTGTTGCTTGTCAGTCTGTGCTGTTACAAGCTTGCTGCTGCTTTTGCTTATGAACAAAAAACGTATGCATCCTTAGAAAAAAAGGGTGATCGAAGCAAGCTTTAATAATTTGTGCTATCTCCGTGTTTTTTTTTATAGCTTCAAAAGAAACTGCGCTAGCCTCGTCCTGTCTGCCGGATTTGGCGAATTTTAAATGTTCACAGGCGGACAGGTGTAGGTGATGCAATAACGTGCAGTTAAGAGTACAGTGGTTTAAGCGCTATCACACCACCGGTAATGTGCAGTAGTTTCGCACAATATCAATGGAACAGGAACACTACAATCCAATCTTTTCTCACAAAGTTCCAAAGAATAAAGTGGGTGGTCTATAATAATTTTTTTTATTTGCCTGCAATGTTTCCAGAGATTGTGTTTGTTTTAAACATGTATTTGAAGCATTTCTGATCATGAAAAATTAGTTCATTTTTTCCCAAAAAAGGGTAAAAATGGCTTAAGGAGCTAAAGGGCCCGAGGAGGCCCAAATTTATCCGAGGTCCTCTACTATACCATGTCTGATTGCCTCTGCGTTGCATTGCGGTAATAAAATCAATCAATCAATCAACCTTCAAGTGAAAAAACTCGAACACAATGCACAGGTGACGTGGAGGTGAAGCTGAACAACCAGCTGGAACTTCAGAGGAATTCCGAGGAAGAGTGCGTCTATGAGTGCGTCACGGAAGGAGATGCCCACAAGGACGCACTGAGGCAGCAGATAGACGAGCTCACCGCGGAGGCTGTGGAGGAGAGGTTGCAGGCAGAGTTGGAAGAGCTTCAGAACCAGTGTGAAGGCTGCAAGACCTCGGCCTCCCATAAGGGCCAGCTCACCGCGGAGAAATAGCGCTCAGAGCCTGGCTCTGACTGGCGCAAGTTATAGCACCAGCTGCAAGTTATCGTACCTGCTTTTCTTTTCATTGAGTCCACATAACGAGGACTGCGCAAAGAAGCTCCTAGCCGCTTTTGCCTCCATTAATTGTGAAACGAATATGAAGTCTGTCAATGAAGAAATCAAATCTAGCTTTGAGAGAAGAGGCTGCCATGTGGAAAGAGAAATTCCTCAACCAGCAATCTCTTCGTAAGCGAAGAGAGCCACTGTAAGTATGACCTCACCAAGTAGCGTGTGTAGTTCACTGTAACGGTTGTCTATAGACAGTTCAAACTTTGTGTGAGGGAATCGGCATCTTGAGCTGTTGGTTTCTCAGTTTTGTGCTGTGATTTCAAATTAACATAGTCGTGAGACACCGAACCCATCGATACTATCATTTTCATGGACGCAAGCCAACCGAAGCACTAGGCTTTGATGGCGAGAAAAAACAAACAAAAAACTGTAGCATTGCGCATAATGGTGGCATTCCAGTGCTTCTGTAATATAGTCTATTGGCCGCGAGATCGAACTATAGGTGACAGTACCATCGCCACATTAGCGTGGATAGGCGGTCGATGGTGCGCATTGAAATGAACGCGTTGACGTTCCGCTGTGAACAATTAGGCCTAATTTTCTTGTAATAAAGCGCGCTGAGTGCACTGAGCTGTGCTTCAAATCGCTTGGAAGCACTAGAAAACCGGATTTTTAACCTCCATATTGCGGTACATCAGAGAACTGAACTATATCGTATTTCACCGTTCAATTTGTTTATTCCCAAAAATGTGGCGCGAGTGCACGCGTTAATTTCAATGCTGCTGTAGTGAACGTATGGTGAATGTAATGAGACATTACGACGAACTTTGAAGCGCAAACGTCACGGTCTTGCGGTGACGGGAGAATTCACAGGAGAATTCACGAGGAGGGCAAGCCGAGGTCGGGTGGCGTGTACATGAAAGAACATCGGCGCAGATGAGCGACGATCGGCTACGAGGTGGATGCTGGCAGGCTCAGGATCTCGGAAGACGTAGTACCAGTTATACAATGGCCGTGGCCCTGACGTCAATGACACTTTGCCCGCAACAAGGACGTCTGTCCCGGTCCACTCGCCGTTTCTGTTTGCCAGTGTTTCGCTGCTAAGACCTACCATAGGTACAGGGCAGCCTGGGAAGGCCTCAAGAGCCTCTCACCGCATGCGAGCTGCCTCCTGAAGGCGACTCGTGACGCATGCTACCGACAGCTTGGCTCGGCTCGCCCTCGCCTCGCTCTCCAACTGCAGTCTCTTCAGTTCTGACCTCTCTTTGTGCCGCTGTCTAACTGTGCGACACATTTCCACATTTTTTAAGATTGCTAGAGCATGAACCACTCGATAGAGGATCGAGTCACAGACTATATTATTGAGCCATAGGACTCATTGATGTGAATTGCCTGCTCTGCTCTAAACTAGTACCACTTTCATTGTCATACTATCGCTGTGTTGTGCCATTTCCCTATTGTGCTATTGCCCCATGTGAAAAAAACTGTGCGTGTGATCTTGCACTTGTCCTGATCCTTTTCACCTCAGTGAATAAAAAAAACTTGATGAATGTCCTAACCATCACAACTGCCAGTAAATATCACCCTGTGATCTCAAACCTAATAACTTCATTGTTTTACAGCGTAAGCTGTTATGGGCTCATTACAATAGCCGTTTCGTGTCGCGATGATGCCGTCGCCAGCGGCCGCGTAACCGTTGTCGCCGGAAACTCGAAAAAAGTACCCGATTCTCGCCGGGATTGAACCCGAGCCCACTGCGTGGGAGCCAGATACTCTACCACTGAGCCACGCAAGCGCTTGCTATCGGGCCGCGGAAAATAACCTAAGGCAAACGCAGGGTGAGCCGACTCGAGCTTTCGCCAGTATGGTGGTACCATCTAGGTAAGATGCCTGCAAACGCAGCGTCCGCAGGCGCAGACGACGATATGCGATTCAGACGAGGCGCACAATCAACGCACTCCCGAGCTGCCGAGCCTCCGCCAGTATGGTGGCGTCATCTAGATAAGGTGCCTGCAAACGCGGCGCGCCCGACGTGTAAGTTGTAATTGTAAGGCTTGATCGGGCTCAGCAGACTGCTGTGGAGAGAGCATTACAACCTGCAGCTCGCCGTTGACGCCGGGTGAACAATTCAGATCGTTCTCGTCAAAACGAGGCGAACAGACTTCCGCGAAGACCCTGTTGTGCGTGGTGCCCAAATTGGAGCTACTCTTGAGCCACTCCACCAGCTTATGCTGTGACTGTGCTGCGTGTGCCGCGCAGGCCTGTGACATTTTTGTCTGCTTCATTCTAAAATTTGTTGTGTGCTGCCTAATTTACTGCTTAGTGTGGTACTTGTCGCGCAGCAACAGGAAGTGGACCTGGAAAAGCCTTAATCAAGAAACAAGCAAGGAATAATATTTCATGCTGTCTGCTGATACCAGCATAGTGCAGGATTTAGATGTGTTAGGTGGAGTAAAGTACAGTCGCTATAGGTTTGTGAGGTCTAGGATTTCTCTCAATTTGAAGAGTAAAATTAGCCGAGAAGAAACAGGCCCACCTAGATGCAGTGAGGGTAAAAGCGCACGAAGTCAGGCTGGTGCTCGCAAACAAATATGCAGCTTTAGAACAGAAAAATGAAGACCGTAACTAGGTTGATCTCAGAAGCAGCACTTGAAATGAGGTAAGGCACCAAGGCAACCAGTAGGTAAGCTCTCCCAAGGAACAAAGGACCTAATAAAGAAACGGCAAAACATGAAAGTGTCAAACTCTAGAGGTCAGATAGAATTCGCTGAAATGTCGAAACTGATCAACATGAAATTAAGGAATATCCGAAATTATAACGTGGAAAAGATTACGGAAGCAGTAAAATATGGACACAGCATGAAATCAGTGAGAAGAAAACTAGGCATAGGACAAGGCAAAATGTATGCACTGAAAGATAAGCAGAGTAATATCATCAGCAATTTCGATGATATAGTAAAAGCAGTGGAAGAACTCTATACTGACCTGTACAGTTCCCAGAGCAGCCAAGCTACTTTCAGTCGAAGTTGTGGTGAACAGGATACAGAGGCCCTTTCTATAAATAGCGATGAACTTATAAAGGCCTTGAAAGACATGACCAGGGGGAAAGCTGCTGGAGAAGATGGAATAACAGTCGATTTAATCAAGGATGGAGGAGATATCATACTTGAAAAGCTTGCGGCCCTTTATACGCAATGCCCCACGACTTCAAGTTCACCAAAAAGCTGGAAGAACGCCAACATTATACTCATCCACAAGAAGGGAGACGTTAAAGAATTGAATAATTGTAGAAGCGTTAGCTTGCTCTCAGTATTGTATAAAATATTCACCACGGTAATTTATTCACGAAGGTAACTTCGGCCAACCAAGAGAACAGGCTGGCTTCAGGAAGGGATATTCTACGATGGATCGTATCCATGTCATCAACCAGGTAATAGAGAAATCTGCGGAGTACAATCAGCCTCTCTATATGGCTTCCATATATTATGAAAAAGCATTTGATTCAGTAGAGATACCAGCAGTGATAGAGGCATTACGTAACCAAGGAGTACAGGTTGCATACGTGAATATATTGGAAAATATCTACAAGGATTGCACAGCAACCTTGGTTCTACACAAGAAAAGTAGAAAGTTACCTATCAAGAAAGGGGTCAGGTAAGGAGACACAATCTCCCCAATGCTATTCACTGCATGCTTAGAAGAAGTATTCAAGCTCTTTTGCTGGGAAGGCTTAGGTGTGAGAATCAACGGCAAATATCCCAGCAACCTTCGGTTTGCAGACGACATTGCCCTATTCAGCAACAATGGGGACGAATTACTGCAAATGATTGAGGACCTTAACCGAGAAAATGTAAGAGTGGGGTTGAAGAATAATATGCAGAAGGCAAAGATAATGTTCAATAGCCTGACAAGGAAACGAAGAGTCTGCAAGCTGTACCCGAGCCGTCCGTCGCTAGAGGGTCGAGACGGGCTCGCTGGAAGACAAGCAAGCATCTGGTGGTCACGTAAGCGCTGTGGGGTGCTCGGCTAAGTGTTGGGCGGTTTAAGCTTGATTTTTGGCAATAAGCTACAGAAGGCTGTACTGTTTTGGTTGAGACAGTCAGCTCGTCCTCATGACGAATAGCTCGCCTGGCCAGGGGCGCTGCCCCTGGTCAGCTTCTGTCCCTCCTAATCAAATGCCTCTAGAAGCCTTTTTTCGTAGTGGAGTGAGCAGCATTCCGGTGGCGCTGGTACCTTTGAATGGCGGCTCCATTCGAATCAATAACCCGCAAGCAATTCAGGCGGATCTTAAGTCTGTGACTCATCACTACCTGCATATCACAGACGTTCGACAATTTGGACGAGGAGGCATCGTCTGCAGATCGCCAGATGAGGCATGTGTAGCAGATCTACTAAAATGTTCCTCGTTTGGCTCCATTAAGGTGAACGCTTTCATTCCACCTCATCTGGCATGCACGAAGGGAATAGTGCGTGGTGTGGACTCTCGACTGAGTCCGTCAGAAACACTGGAAGAGCTCTCTGCGGCAGGTGTTATTGCCATTTATCGGTGCAACCGCGTGACTGATAACGTACGTGTACCGACAGAATCTGTGATTGCCACGTTTGCGGGTACATCATGTCCTTCAGAATTAAAAATTTGGCCACTAATTTTTCGTGTAGACCCTCTAGCATCGCGCCCGTTACAATGCCGTAGTTGTTGGCGTTTTGGACACAGTGCGGGTGGCTGCAAGTCTAGTCCTCGTTGCTGCGTCTGTGGTGAGGGACATCCGGGCAATGAGTGCGCAACTCAAACGGAGAAGTGTTGCCTATGTGGAGGTGCGCATCAGGCTAATAATTCTGACTGCCCTTCTCGATCACAAGAAATTCAAATTCTTGAAGTAATGGATAAAAGGCGTTGCTCCCGCAGAGAGGCTACTGTAGCTGTAAAGGAAAGATCCCATGGTTACGCTGGTGTTGTGGCGCGGCAACCTGCTGCCATGGATTCAACCATTTCAGAAGCGATTGCAACCGCGGTCGAAAAGTCAATGGCTAAGGTCATGGAACGCCTCGTTGAAAGTGTGTCTGACTGTATATCGCAAATCGTGTCCGCACAATTAACGCAACTGCTGCAGGCAACTTCTGTACCTCTTCCTAATGTGGTACCTGAGCTCAACATGCCCAATCTGCCAATCGTCAGTACGGACAAGGAATCAAATATGGCTGGTCCCAGTAACTTGGAGTTGGATGGTGTATCGACTATGGATGTGGAGTCGCGGGCCCCCAAACGTCGCGGGTCCCCCATTAATGTTGGCTCAAATTCTCGCCCCCATTCTAAACCCAAGAAAAGCCCTAATGGCGCCGAATTAACAGACTCTATTTTGGAGAGAGCAATTGCCACTGCGGTGCTCTCGCCGCCCGAGGGCTGATGAGAGTGCTTCAGTGGAATTGTCGTTCTATACTTGCTGCTTCAACAGATTTACTTCATCTCACACATAAATTTTGTCCGGATATCATACTTTTACAAGAAACTTGGTTGTATACAGGAAAAAATTTTTCATTGCGAAATTATCGATGTTTTCGTTTGGACCGTCCTACTAGAGGCGGAGGCATTGTAATATTTATTTCAACAAAATTTTGCCACATAACAAAGCTAGCATTCACGTTAATGGCCCCAGACAGCGAAATACTTGCGGTAGAAATAAATTTGCCCGGATGTAGACCTTTCACAGTCGTAAATTCCTACTTTCCTGTTGGGGTCCAGAACATTAGTTCCTTAGATTCAATTATAGCAAATTGCGGAAAAGATATAATCTTAGCTGGTGATTTCAATTCGCATCATGTATCATGGGGATACAAAACGGATCAGTGTGGTAAACGACTGTGGGAATGGGCAGTAGATAATGGGCTTTCCTGCATGAACACTTGAGCCGTTACGTTTCTCCGAGGACAGTCTCGCTCTTTTTTAGACCTGACGTTCTCTGGAACAAATATTGTTGTGTCTTCATGGTCAACGATTGACTGCGCAACAAACAGTGACCACCTACCTGTTGTTCTTGAAGTGGTAGGCCCGCTAACCTCTCCGGAGCTTCATAAGAGAAGTTTTATTAATTATACTCGTTTTAATACTTGTTTGAAAACAGCGTTTAATTCCATGAGACATATGAGTTGTATTCAAAAGGCTCATACTTTATGTTCGATATTGGAGGATTCTAAAAAACGATCTGAATTTGTAATTTGTTCTAGTAAAAGCAATAGCCCTAGTAAATGGTGGAATGACGACTGCACTAGAGAATTTAGGCGGAGGAAAGCTGCGTGGAAAAAGCTCCTATACAACCAGTGTCCAAAAAACTGGAATGATTACAAATACATAGCGGCCACCTTTAAACGTACAGTTTCTAAAGCGAAAGAAGAGTTTAACATCAGGTATTTTGATTTCTTGTCCCAAACACGCAACAGAGGGGCATTGTTCCGCTTTCTAAGATCACTGAAGATGATTCAACCATCAATCAATGCAGATTCACTTGTTCTTACACCGAATGAAATTACTGAGTTCTTGGAAAAAATTGGCAAAGGGCTTGAGAGCCGCTTTTCATCTTGTCTCCCTTGTCGGCCTTTATTGCTTGGCTCTGTGGACAATTTCGAAGAGGTGTCATTACCGGAATTGGCCTCAGTGATTGTAAGTTTGCCCGCTGCTGCCCCAGGTCCGGATGGGGTTACCACCGCAATGATAAAAATTTTGTATAAGGAGTATCCTGATGTCTTATTGGCTCTGGTTAATCATTCTATTGAGAAGGCTTGGATCCCATTGCAATGGAAACTCGCTAAAGTAATATTATTACTCAAAAATCAAGGTAGTGGATATATACTGGAGAACATTCGGCCTATTTCATTAACGTCAAACCTTGTTAAGCTAATCGAAAGAATACTAAATGTCCGAATCATGAAGTTCGTGAACACCAGAGAACTGCTCAGCCCTTTCCAAATTGGTTTTAGACCAGGCATGTCCATCTGGTGTGCGCACGCAGACATAGAAAGTCGAATTCATATTGCACGGCGCCACGGGAGATGTGCTGCACTGGTCACGCTAGATATCGCCAAAGCTTATGATAGTGTCGAGCATGCAATATTATTGGATAGAATGAATGCACTAGATCTCCCACATTACTTTAAAAGATGGACAGCCGAGTTTTTGAGGGGGAGAGAATTTTTCTGTGTTAGGAATGGCATCGCCTCTAGAAGGTTTACACAGACCAGGGGTGTACCTCAAGGGGCCGTTTTGTCTCCCGTATTTTTCAATATATTACTAAGTGGTATACCTTGTCAGGCTGATGTAAACACATATGTCTACGCAGATGATATTGCATTTTTTTGCTTCTGCAGACGACATTCAGTCTCTTTACGGAAAATTGCAATCTTATCTCAACACACTTGAAAAATACCTGGAAGGAATTCGCCTATCTCTGAACGTTAACAAGAGTGCGGTGCTGGCCTTTCCGCTAAGTAGTCCAGTGTATTTAACTCTCTGTTATCAGAACAAAGTCATCCCCCAAGTTGAACAAACCAAGTACCTTGGGGTGATTTATGACAATAAACTCAATTGGCTACCGCACATTGAGTATATTGCTAAAAAAGGGGGCCGTGCTCTCGGAATATTACGACGGCTGAGCAACAATCGGTCTGGCATGCGAAGAGACACACTACTAATGATATACAAAATGTATGTCAGGCCAGTATTAGAATTTGGGTGTGTTCTTTTCTCTGGAAGTGCCGCGTACAAAATTCGTCCCCTTGTTTTAATAGAACGGGATGCGCTCCGACTCTGCCTTGGCCTCCCCAAATTCGTATCGAACGCTGTGCTTTACCTGGAAGCGCGAGTGCCATCGTTAATGGCTAGATTCAGACTACTAACAGTCCAAACCTTTCTGCGACTGCACGAATCGCCTTTCAGAAGACACCAGACAGTGTTCATAAGTCAGCCCACTTTATTTTTTAATGTCCACTGGCCCCGTTTTCACACGCCACAGGTGGTTTTTGCGCAGGCAATACTCGAGCCGTTGAATGTTAAGCTCTATAATATAACTCCTACAAAGTCTGCTACCCTCTCTCTAGAAAGTATTTTTGATAACATCTACCCAAATAATGCAAAACTTTTATCTTCACGAATTCTCAATGCCATGCTGGATGATCACTTGTGTCATATTCAGACCGATGCTATAATAGCTACAGATGCATCACAGAACCACGAAAAGGCAGGTGTAGGAATTTTTTCTCATTCGCTAGATTGGTCCTATTCGATTAGACTTCCGTATTTTACACCTATCTACACAGCGGAATTCTTAGCTGTGGTTTTAGCATTACGGAAGTTGAACCCCTCTCATTCATCAGTTGCTATTATCACCGACTCACTCTCTCTGTGTTCGTCGCTTACAACGCGTAGTGACTCAAAAATTTTGCAAGAGTTACATCTGTTAGCTCCGTCTCATTTGAGTTTACTTCGCTTAATTTGGGTGCCCGGGCACAAAGGTTTGCCTTTGAATGAGTGTGCAGATTCATTAGCGAAGGCTTCCCTAGGGGGTCCTTTAGTACCTGCCGTTCCCCCAACCGCCTATATCACTGCCGCTAGGTTTAGGAGATTAACAATGATGAATGAGATATATAATTCTAGTATGGCTTCGCATTCTGACTACCACCATCTACTATTCCCTTGGAATCGTAAATTCTGCCCAACACGAAAATTAGAGATTACACTAACCAGGATACGTTGCCGCATCCCGACACTAAATTTCTATACACACAGGGCTGGTTTGGCGGCATCTCCTTTGTGTATACAGTGCGGCGAACCAGAAACTATTGATCATTTTCTCCTTGCTTGCCGACGATTCTCCTCAGTAAGGAAAAGGGTGCTGGAGGACCCGGTAAACAAACTTGGCCTCAGTATGAACGCTACCGTCTTGCTTTCGTTTGGAGCTTCCACATTGAGGTACAGCCACCAGAATGTTTGCACTGCAATGCAAAACTTTATCATTAATTCGAATCGACTGCCTTCCTAAAATAGTCAATTATAATAAGTAATTAGAAGACCAAGCAGAATTCATCTTCCTTTTTTCTTTCTTTTTATCTTTTTCTAATTTTATTTAAATCCATTTTCTCCAAACCGCCCAATTCTTGGCCGATCCCCCACGGTGGGTATGTGCCATTTGTGCTGTGGATCATCATCATCAACAAGGAAACAAGAATTCAAGATTGCCAGTCAGCCTCTAGAGACTGTAAAGGTGTACGTTTATCTAGGTCAATTACTCCCAGCGGACCGTGATGATGAGAAAAAGCTTTAAAGAAGAATAAAATTGGGTTGGAGCGCATACGGCAGGCATTGTCAAATACTGACTGGGAACTTACCACTGAAAAGTGTACAATCATTGCATTATACCGGTGCTAACATATAGGGCAGAAACTTGGAGGTTAACAAAGAAGGTCGAGAACAAGTTAGGGACCACACAAAGAGCGATGGAACGAATAATGTTAGGCCTAACGTTAGGAGACCTTAAGAGAGCGGTGTGGATCAGAGAGCAAACAGGGATAGCCGATATTCTAGTTGGCATTAAGCGGGAAAAGTGGAGCTGGGCAGGCCGTCTAATGCGTAGGATGGATAACCGGTGGCCCATTAGAGTTACAGAATGGATACCAAGAGAAGGGAAGCGCAGTCGGGGACGGCAGAAAACTAGGTGGATTGATTAAGTTTGGAAATTCGCAGGTGTATGTTGGATTCAGCTAGAGCAAGACAGGGGTAATTGGAGATCGCAGGGAGAGGCCTTCGTCCTGCAGTGGACATAAATATAGGCTGATGATGATGACGCCTTCGTAATATAATTGTGGTGTTGATACCTACATAGAAACGAAAAAAAAATCACCGCATATCCACGACGTGAATGATGATGAGCTGTCAAAGCACCGGGGGATCATTCGGGTAAACCAGAGCTACGGACGAGAAAGAGAGCGCGCTTCGGGAACGAACGCTGTTGTGCACCGCAGCGCCCTAGCTACGGACAAGAGAGAGAGAGAGAGCACGTCGGGAACGAGGGAGAAAGAAAGCGCGCGTCGGGAATGAACGCCCTTGTGCACCGCAGCGCCCCTAGCTACAGACGAGAGAGAGAGAGCGCGCGCGCGTCGGGAACGAGAGAGAAAAAGAGCACAGCCGCGTCTCTAGCGAGAGGGCGAGTACTAGCGTGGCTACAACGGCGCGACGTGGGACAAGGCTCGACCTTAAAAAGCTTCGCCCCTTAAAGAACAGGCATAACAGTTTTGTGTCAGTAATCGTTTAATATCCAGAAACAATATGCAAGGAGATCTACTCAGAGCCACTGAAATTTCAATGCACCTGGTTGTATGCAATTATTGTTACGGTGAAGGGAAAAAGATTACGTTGACAGCTCTGAAGAGGACAAAAAATTGACTCAGCCTAGCTGAGCTCTCTTCGTTCTTCGTCAGCACTATATTTCTGTAAATACACCCTGCAACAACTTGTGATAGGTGCAATAATATTGTCCGGTATAATTACCTGAACATTTATTTTCCTCCGCCAACTGAGAAAGCTCAATTTTCATAGTTTCTATTGCCGGCTTACATTTGATGCTTTTGTTTTTGTATGGTTTATTTGTCATTTAGTCTACACATATTTAGTTTTTGACGATTTTGGAACAGTGACACGGAATGCATCCTCGCCTTTTCATCTTAAAAATCACATATCATTCGATGTATTTCCGTTTCAATTTAAGCAAACCATTTCTCCAATATCCAAACGTAGTGTGGCAGGAGGGCCACAAAAGGCGTGCCCGCTATAACGTTGCATGGTGAGACGGAAACTGCCGCGAGGAAGTACGTGATGTTGGAATGATCGCGTGTCGCGGCAGATGCTTGCCAGGGTAAAACTTCCCGCATCATTTCACTGCCGCAACGTGCGGGGTACTGATGCGGCTAATGGCTTATGGCTTACTCGCCAAAGAAACACAAGTGCACGAGGAAAAACTGTGTTTTCATAACATACAAAAGTGCGAATTGAAATAAACATCACCCATAAAAAGTAAACGTTAGGCACGAAATCGCTGCCACTGGCAGCGAACGGCGCCCGTCGACGATCGAGCCGTGAATGCTCCGATCAAGGCTGACCCATTGTTCCACTGGTTCGCCGTCAGATCCAGGGCTAGAAGTCGGGAGACTAGATAGCCGCACTTGTAGGAACCGTGCACGGTCAGCCTCGGGGTGGCACATGAGAAGTTTGACGACGCCGTGCCCGCGCCTTGCCTGCAGTCGTCTAGTCATGCCGCGACACCAGCGATGGCAGTTTAGTGTAAAGGCCGCTGGTCACATTGACAGGGAGGACCGCGCGACTAGCCGCTCAGCTTAATCCACAGAGTAAGTGTGGCAGCCAGAGCCACCTGGAGGACCCACTCATCCTCTGCCGTGACAGCCGGTACCGGGTGCAGCCGCAGACGCCCGACGCTGTTGCGATGCTGAGCGAGGCTGCCCGTGCATCCTGTCGCCATTCGGCGGCGTTCGGTGACATCGCCCCCGTTTTGCTGGCTACTCTGAGCGGTGGCGACCTGCACAGACAGGACAGGGATGGTTGTGCGATTGTGGTACTGATGAAAAGATATTAGCCGGCAGCTGTATTTGCTGGGTCTGGCTCGCTTAGATAACCTCGGCGATCAAAACAACAATGACGTCAAAAAAAAAAACAGTTTGAAACGGCGTGCACTGTGGTGTATTTAGAGTTAGGGCATCAAATCCTGCAGTCGAACTTTTATTCTTTTTTTTAGTTCGAGTATTGAATGAAAGAACTGCAAGTCCGGTTATAGTTAGTGCTGATTCATTATTCATTGCAGCGCGCCAGGAAGACAACGAACAGGAATGACGTGAACACGCGGCACGTTGACTCTTGACTGAATTTTACTCGAAGAAACTCAGTGGGCAAAATAATGCGCATGCGTAGACTTCCACGGTTTAAACAATCATTTTCGCTCAGGCTACCCACGATATTCAAACACTTTTGTAGTCACATCCTTTCCCTCTTTGTTTCTTTCCACACACGCGCTTTTCAGCGCCGAGAATAGCAGCGACAAATATCAAAAACAATGTGAAACTCACTTGAACCTCTCGTTATCATCGCATTTTCTTTTATAATTTTCTTGGAAGGATTCAACCACCTTTTCACTCCAAGTGCGATACGACAGGCTAAAAAAAAAAAACTTATTATTGTTCCTAATAATGCAAGATGCGGCAAAACATATTCTTTTTTTTTCGTTATGACTGTCAATGACCGTCGTCTCTTGGAACTCAGGAACGCACCCGGATGAATCGCTATGACGCGCCAAATACGCTTACTGATCTTGCTTTTCCCCGTTCCTTCGACGCCCCCTGAAGCTGGCGTTTGCACACGGTTCAGTCTCTCCAATATGAACTATGTGCAACGAAGTAGACGACGTCGTCACTGCTGTGTGGCCGAAACTCGTGAGGATACCCGTTCTCTCTTTCCACCCTTTCTGTCCGCGATAAAGTGGTCGATTACACTTTAAGGCTCGCGCTTGCCCTGAAACTGAGCCAAGAACGATTTCGATTATCATCGAGATCGAACTAAACATGGCAGCATACCATTGCCGCATAACTTAGCATGGCTGGTGGGCAGATCGCAGCCACTAAAATTGACAGGAGTGATTTCTGTCCATTTTCTCGTAATAAAACACACATTGGAGTGCTAGCATGCTGTCTTGTAGAGTCCCAGACTTTTTTTCAAGTGACAGAACATTTCTGACTTGAAACATGTCACGGAAGTTTTTGTGGTCGTCCTGCTGTCCGTAAACTTCAGGCCGAACAACGCCTGCGTGGACGCGCCCAGCAACCAGGTGAGAATTTCACTAGCTACATGAAGACGTCATTAATCTGTGCAACAGAATAGACGCAACGATACCAGAAGCTGACAAGATCAGGCATATCCTCAAGGGAATTGAGGACGACGCCTTCCAGATGTTGGTCGCCCGGAATTCGACCACAGCGCCTGTCGTTATTGCGCTGTGTCAGAGTTACGACGAGCTTCGAAGGCAGCGAGTAGTCACACGACATCCGCCGTCAGAATTCGCCGCTGTCTCAGCTTCTGAACGCCGTGTCATCGACGAACAAGTGAGCGATATGCTTCGGCGTGGCGTGATTCAGCCGTCCCATAACCCGCGGGCGTCACCTATCGTTCTCGTAAAAAAGAAAGATGGTTCTCTTCGCTTCTGCGTAGATTACAGACGCCTTACAATTACGCCCAAAGACGCATATCCTTCCCCTACTGCGCATAGACGATGCTCTTGACTGTTTGCAAGGTGCCGAGTTCTTTTCCTCTTTGGATTTGCGGTTTGGATATAGGAAAGTCCCCATGGCAGAGGCTGACTGCTCGAAAACCGCCTTCGTCACAGCGGACGGTTTATAAGAATTTATTATCATGCCAGTCGGCCTATGTAATGCGCCCGCTACTTTCGAGCGTATGATGGGCCGGTATTTTGTAGCGATGCCTTTAATGTCTTAATGCCTTTTCGCACTTATCGCGCTTTGTCAGTGGTCAGAGCGACGGTCCGCTCGCGTTATCAACGTTGATATCGTGAGCGGACTGTCGCTCTGACCACTGACAAAGCGCGATAAGTGCGAAAAGGCATTATTACTTTAAAGGCATTGCTACAAAATAGCGGCCATGGACAGCATCTTGCGCGGTCTCATGTGGCACACGTATTTGTGCTACCTAGATGATGTCTTCTCACCTGATTTCCCGACCCACCTCCAATGACTAAGAGAGGTATTAAGCTGCCTCAATAAAGCTGGCGAGCAGCTTAACGTCAAAAACATGCTTCTTTGCTGCCCGTAAGCTTATCGTCTTAACGTACGACGTATCCAAAGAAGGCGTGCTTCCGGATCCTGCAAAACTCCGTGCAGTTGCGGAGTTCCCCAAACCCACAAACCTGAAGACACTATGCAGTTTCGAAGGCTTCTGCTCCTATTTTCACCGCTTTGTGAAGAATGTCGCTATGTTCATCGCCACTTTGACTCAACTGCTGGCTGGAGACAACGCCCTATCCGCCCGGTCAAAAGCCGGCAATGACGCGTTCACGACCTTTCGCCATCTGCTCACCTCTCCTCCTATTCTGCGATATTTTGACCCCGCTGCCCCAACTGAGGTCCATACAAATGCTAGTGCAGTCGGTCTTGGGGCGGTTCTTGCCCAACGCAAACGTGGTTTTGTGCGGCCGCGAACCTTCATGCACCGTCGATACCATTCTGCCCTACCAGCCTGATTCATCAGAATGTGTTCGTCTGTCAAGTTGCGCAGCATGCTGAAGAATGCAGACAACTCGCCCGCTGTCTTACCACCGCCGATCAGACACACCAGAAGCTTCGTTGTGGTGGCTCTGACCCCCAAAGCTTCCCTACCGATTCATTGGTTTGGCTGTGGGTTCCACCTTTAGCTCCCGGTCTTTCTTCTAAGCTGCTCCAACGATATCATGGACCTTATCGAGTAATTGCATGAACTTTCCTCGTGAACTATGTCGTAGAGCCTGTGTCGCAGTCTTCTGATCAGCGCCGTCGCTGTCGCGAAACTGTACACGTAGATCGGCTCAAGCCCTTCTACGATCCCTCTGTGTTACCTTATTCAAATCGCCAGGATGGCGCCTTTTTCTCCGGTGGATTAATGTAACGAAGAAGAAGCGCCGGTTAGCCCGGCGCATCTCCAGCGTATGAAATGTAACGAAGTGCCGGTCAGTCAGGTGCATCACCAGCGCTTTACGCACGAGGCCGGTTCTGACTGCTCGCAGGGTTCTGACTACCGCACCGAGTTAGACCTCTCACTCCTTGCGTACACTGTCAATAAACGTGTGCGACTGCTTTCACAACAAATCCGGGCAGGGCGGGGCCTCGCCTCCGATGAAGTATCACCATTTTCTTTTTTTCCTCTCTGTTTGACGGTGTTGGAACGAAGAACACGCTGTGCTGGTGTTGACTAGGCATATATGTGGCTGCTGTTAAGGGTTCGATGCTATTCCTAAATAAACGCATCACTGTTTTGATGATCAAAATATGATCTCACTATCAGGGAGGGAGCAGTCTACCTCACTGGATCACTGTTTTTTTTTTTTTGGGGGGGGGGGGGGGGTGTTGCTACGCTGCGCTCCGCAACACCCTAACGACCGCCGCTTCGCGTCGGCGCCCGGCTCCACGGCTTCCACCGCCGCACCGGGCGTGGCGGAAGAAAAGAGAAAATGATGATACCAAGAAAGAAAAGAAGATAAAATTATCGCCGAGGCGGGATTCGAACCAGCGTAACCCCAGCCCCAAAGCGAGCGTAGTAATCACTAGGCCATATACAGCCACACTTCCGGAGCATGCATTCATGCGACCCACATGATTGCGTTCGAGCGTCATCGTCTTCGTCGAAAAAAAAAGAAAATGGTGTTACGTCATCGAGGTGAGGCCCCGCCCCTGCACGGATTTGACGCACCCTCAATAAACACCTTGACACATGTTTCAATTACGTTAGAGGGAGTCGACTGTTTAAACCTCATGGGATAAAAACACATTATAGCATTGTCCCTAATAGGCAACAGTACTTCCCACTCGCTTACGTTATTATTTTGTGTAGGAAAAAGTAGTCGACTACTGGATCAGGCATGTGGCGCGTGCACAGATGGCACCGTGGTCGCGCCACGGATAACGCACTCGGAGCTAAATTTTGCCTCGCGCGAGGTGTTCAGACTAGTCTATATGCAACTCGGAATTGCGTTTCTCCATCCGAGCAGGAATGGCCATGTCTCAGAGAGCTCACTAGGCTCTAGTATGCATTATTTTACTTTCTGAAACCGGTTCTCATCAGGAGCTAAAAGGCTAACAAGTGTGCAGTTTGTTGCAGAAATCTCACTTCTTCGGCTATGGCGTCTCTGCGGCCGATAAGTAGGGACCATAAATGGTGCGAGGATAATCGGTAAGCAAGACAGGCACGTATTCAATCCTTTTGACCGCGACGGAACATGTACGCCTCCACGGTGAGCGTAAGCGTAGGACATTGAGGTCAAGTGCTCAACCATCTACGGGTACGGCGGGTTCGAGCGGCGAACCCCGGCGCCTCCAGTGGGGATGCCGTTTCGCTATTCTAAAGTGCCCAAGCAACTGCAAAATGAACGGGCCTGAGACGAATAGGGAGCGATCAACAATAACAAAATCAGGACATAAGGCCATTGGTAGCTGTAAGATAAGTTAGACACGTTAGCTCTCTAAAGCGTCAAAAAATTGTAACTCGTGTATTTGGTTGCGTCAGTTCTTTACCTATAATGCGCATACACCCTCTACAGCACGCACAAGGTGTTTGACGTACCCCACTGCGGCTGCGTACCTGATACAGCCCACCCCACAGTTTTTCTTTTGTATTTTTTGTTCTTTATGCGAGAGCATCAAATGGGCCATTGACCGAAAAAGCCGGCGTCTGTGGCAGCAAAACGGCACGAAAATTCTCATTGGCTGCGACGCCACGTCGCCAGCGCGCCTCGACGGAGCAGATACAGCGACGCCGTGGGGCGAGACGGGTGGTAGTCGGCGAGGCAGTCACGTGACGCGCACGTGCGGGTGCCGCCGTCTCGCTCTCGCAAGCAGACACGATGTCCGTACCTCTCTCGGTCTCTCTCTCACCCCCACTGGGTTTAGCTCCTGCGCGCACCTGCAGGCATTGGCGGCCGCTGCTGCTTCCGTGGTATCTCGTCGCGCAGGACGTCGGTGGCATGCGGCGTCCTTGATTTCTTACCAATATCGCCCAAATGCTTCTGGTTTAAAGCAAGCATGCTAAAGTAGAATTTGTACGCAAAAATAACCCGCAAAAATTAATTCTCAAAACTCGAAAACATTACTCGCAGCGCGAAACCCGAAGGACCGCTCAGCGGCGTTCAGTTGGACATTAAACCTTTCGCATTCACAAGTCATAAGACGTCCTTAAGTGTCCTGGGATTTTCTTACGTGAAATAAGCAAAACAGCTCAGGCCACCCGCCGTGGTGGCGTCGCGCTGCAAATTCCGAACCCGCAGGATCAAATCCGGTCCGCGACGGCCGCATTTCGGTGAGGGCGAAATGCAAGAACGCCCGTCTATACCACGCAATCGGTGCTCGTTAACGAAGCCACTGAGGCCAAAGGTAATCCAGTGTCTCCCGCTAAGGCAAGCCCCATGGTCATGTCGAGGCTTTGGCGTGTAAAGCCCCAGAATTATATTAAGTTTCAGGCAATAGGGCATTCGCACTAAGCCAAACGATCTCTTGTTTCCACACTTCTTTTGTGATTATTTTCCGTTGTCGACATTTGTACTGCCTAATATTGTTGTTGGTTAACTTAAAGCCGAATTTGTGTCAATCTAGCAGTTGCATACTAGCACACACTGGTGCTAAATTAGCAGAATAATGCATAGCCTGCTTCCCTACTTTGTTCACTGCATCGCGTTCCTTCATTTTTCTGTGATAAGCAATCTACAGTTGGTCAGTTACGCTAAAAGAGCTGCGGCATTGTGAGCTACTGCGCGTTAGTACGATTGTCATGTTGGCTATACAGGCGGTTATTTTTATCGGAGGAAACATTAAAAGTAATTTTTAAGCACTACACTGTCGTGGTAATGGGCTCGTGATAAAAGTGTAGGAAGGCTATTGTAAGGGTTAAAAGGAGTAGTTTTCCTTGTCTGGTTTAAAAACCAATAAACATTACAACCTTCGCAAAGCTAACTACGCCACACTCGAGTGCGAAATAAATAATTGCAGCAGGGAACTACTCAATGTGAGAATTCGCGTCTACAGACTACCGTCACGCGTTGTTGACACAACAGTTTTTGTTTTGTGGTTAACAAATTAAAATGTTGGGCATTACGAGACAAAAGGACGGTCTGATTATTAGGAACGCCGTAGTCGGGGACTCCGGAATAATTTTGATTTTGGGTTCGTAAACGAGCACCCAATGCACGGCACACGGGCGCTTTTGAACTTCGCCCCCATCGATGTGGCCGAGATGTGGTCGCCACTCCCTTGGGCTTAACAACGCAACGCCAAAGCACTGCGCCACTAGGGCGGGTTATTTTAGGTTTCCCTTTGTATAACACAAAATAAAAGTACAGGTGTGCCCAAATTTACTTCCCTGAAAAAAAAAATCCTGCGCTCTAAAAAATTGGAATATTAACCTTGAATTGTGTTAAATGACGACTGAGGCACCAAATGAGACTGGTCGCCTAACCAGCAAAAGAAAGTCTGGCAATTATTTATTTATTGTGTAAGGGGGTTTCAAAATCCCAACTGTGCATGCACAACCAAAATAAGCAATAAAAAGAATGCAAAGTACAATACATGGTAAATAATATTTAAACGCATAATCGCAGTACAGAAGACCAAGCGATGCCGAAATAACAAGAAGAAATATGGCACACAGGTTATATGATACGACAAAGTAAAAAGCGCATGGATCAGTGCGCAATCCATCAAAGCGCGATATAGCACGAATAAGGCAAACAAGAAATTTCATAAAAGGGAAACGAAATGGGTAACAGGAAATCAGAAGTAAATGCAAAATAACATCAAAATATCAACGTAGACATGTTAAACGACGGCTTCGGTGAAAAGTACAATGAGTTGGTGATGAAACATATCAGTATTTGAGAAGCGATGTTGTCTGGCAGATTATGCAATAATTTGATGACTCGCGAAAGTGCTGATAAATTGTAAGCTAAAGTGTCACCAAAGATCCGCGTAAAACTCAAATGATTGTGCAATCCTTCCGACGTGTGGTATGGCCTGTGCGGGATGGCCAGTTATATAGGCCGAAGGACCAAGCGTATCACAGCACGGTGTATTACAAGATCTTTGTCCTGCTCGAGATTGATTTTCCCAAAGCATGATTCGTGCTTTACGCAAACAATTTTATCACAACATTCAACGGCAGTTTCTTCCTATAGGAAAAAGAATATTACCTTGGCGGTAACGCCCAACAGATAAGTTATTTACCTAATCTCTGCCTCATTGTTCAATTATAATTTGAAACAATAACTGCAGCCTTAAAACGATGGACAACAAATCTGACGGCATGAATGTTATTCTGTGCTATGAAGATCGCTAGCTGCGTTGGCCGGTTATTTTTTCTTGCACCCGTCGTGTTAACGCTGCGCTTTCGGCTTTAAGTATGAGCCGACTACCTTGAGAGCACGTTTTGAGCTTACGCCTATAAAGTTAAACGCGAAAGAAACAAACGCATTGTAATAATTAAACCTTAATTTGTATTCTCAATCACTGCTTTTAAAATGTAATTCTGTAACCATAATGGCGCTGCAAATGCTCAACGTTGGCGCACGCCTGCAGCTCTACAACAAAAGGTTGCCCTGCTGGTAATCCAGAAGCCAACGTGGTCACAAGGTTTCGGTGCTGTAAGCTTCAATGCGTCTAATGTAAAGCTCCCTGTTGGGTCCCATGTCCTCTTGACGTTTGCTTATACCGGGTGTTCAAAATTAAGCTTTAAATAATTTTTAAAATCGCCTCGGGCAAGTAGCATAATTCTTACCATTGAGCTGGGTTATTAGAAGATGCGGACATTAGTAGCACGAGAAATCGAAACAAATATTCAACTAATTAACAAAAAATGACTAATGAACTTTCTAGTTAATTACTTTACGACACATATTGCAATTTACGAATTGCTGCCGGTGGTCTTGTCAGGCTTATCCACTTGGAATTAATTTCCAGATTAACGAATGCTTCGCATCGTAGGACTTTGGCGTCGTCACCTGGTACGGCAGTGCGTCGAGCTGATGGCTGTGCGGACTGTAGCCCAAGCCGCCGAAACCACGCGCTGCGAATATACGGTCCAGCAAGCTTCGTCCTGGAGAATGCTGTTCACGTTGGCCTGCATGCGGCTAAAGGCCGTCCATACGCGTTTTCGCCGACCAGGGCGGTGGTGGCACATGGATGGAGGGGCTTTATATTCGGTAAGCAAATGTCTGTTTTCAACTCCGTTGTGAAAGCATCACAAAAAGCAACACCATACTCGAATTGGACTCACGTTACCGCAGCGAAAGTGCTGAAAAACTGTGAACATTTTCCTATAGCATACAGGCCCTCTCCTCCACTAAAGGAATAGGAGATGCCATATAATCCGTTCAGGCGAAACCTTTGTTTAATTCCTTGAGCACATTGCTCTGTAATTTAATTTAGTAGTGACGTATCAGACCATCGTGTCCTCGTTCGTGTGACGCTGACAGCGCTTCTGGGTATTTATGTCATGTCTGGATATATATATATATATATATATATATATATATATATTGAAGGGTATGCATAATGCTCACACTAATATCCCCACGCGCGCAAGCGGCCAGCCAGGCCACGACTTAGCCAGGAGGGAGGCACCGAACGAAACGTTTGAGACGCGAAACGTGAACGATCTCCGAACCACGATAACGATGGTCGGAAGAAACCTCCACTGGAGTAGCGCGATAGTTAACGCGGATGTTTGTTCAATAATAATGTAGGGTCCAAGGAAGCGGGATTGAAACTTCTCGCATAAACGGGGTGTACGAAAGGACGTCCAAAGGAGCACTTCCTCTCCAGGGCGAAAGGAGACGTCTCGACGGGAGATGTCGTAACGTTGCTTGCGGTCTAGCTGACTGACTTCTTTGTTGAAGCGAGTACGTTGATGACATTCGCTAAGTCTTGAGACGAACTGTTCGGGTATACTGGCCGAGTTGTTAGTTGGGCATTGAAGAAAGTGGCGTCGATGGTGAATGTCGGCGAACGGCCGTAAACTAGGTGGAATGGTCATTACCCCGTAATTCGTTGGATAGTGATGTTGTGAGCGAACGTCACAAAAGGTGAATGTTTATCCCAGTTGTCGTGGTTTGGCCCGATATACATTGATATCATATCTGTTAGTGTGCGATGAAATTGCTGTGTTGAGCCGTTTGTTTGAGGTTGATGTGCGGATGTCGTCTTATTAACTGTGCCACAAGCCCTGAGTACTTCTTTGATCATTGTTGACATGAAAGTCTTGCCGCGATCACTCAACAGTATACGAGGTGCACCATGACGCAGCACAATCACATCAAGAAAGAAGTCGGCAACGTCTGAGGCCAAACTAGAGCGTATAGGAGCAGTCTCTGCGTAACGTGTAAGATGGTCAACAGCTGTGATAATCCATTGATGACCTGCCGGCATTATGCATGGGCAGAAGGCCGACTAGGTCTATTCCAACAATGGCAAAAGATGTCTCGGGACATGGGATGGGCTGTAAAAGGCCAGCAGGAGGCGTAGTTTGTCGTTTCCGCCGTTGACACTGGACGCAAGAAGCGACGTACTTGGCCACAAAGGTAGACATGCCTGGCCAAAAGAAACGGTTCCTAACGTGGTGGTATGTTTTGTGGAAACCCGAATGGCCAGCAGATGGGTCGTCGTGAAAGGCAGCAAGGACTTGTGTGCGCAACGACCGGTGGAAGAACAGGTACCCAGTGGTGGCCGTTGGAGTTGTAAAGGTAGCGGTGCAGCACACTGTTGTCGAGCTTAAATAGTCGCAGTTGTCGACGTAATCAGGTATTTGGTACAGAAGTAGCCCCGCACAGGCGTTGGATGATGCAGCTGCAGTAGGGATCAGAACGTTGACACGAGGCGAACTGAGGGACGCGATTGGAAGACAACGTACCAGTAACCGCTAGAGGTAATAACGTAAGTGGAGACTTAGTCTCATAATCAAGTGGCGAGCAACGGAGAGATGTGCTCGAAGATAATAGTGGCAGGGGTCAGCGAGACCGAGCGTTCGCATCTTGACGCTTTTTCCCAGACTTGTAGACAACGTCAAAATCGTACTCTTGTAATCGCACCGCCCAGCGACCAAGGCGTCCAGACAATTTTTTCATTGACGACAAACAGCATAAGGCGTGCTGGTCGGTTATGACTCTGAAGTGGCGTTCGTAAAGATATGGTCAAAACTTTTGTATGGCCCAAACTACTGCGAGCCATTCCTGCTTTGTTATCGAGTAGTTCTTTTTGGCAGCCGTTAATGCGCCACTGGCATAAGCAACAACTCTCTCTCGTGTAGTGGTATCACGCTGTAGAAGGACAGCACCGATCCTTTCGCCACTAGCGTTGGTGTGCAAACAAGTTGGTGCGTTCTCATCGAAGTGACAGAGGACCAGGTCGGTGGATAAGGCTTACTTGAGGGCTTGCAAAGAAAGTTCGCAGTCGTTTGTCCAAGGGAGAGCAGTGCCCGACGTCAGCAACTTGTGCAGCGGCGACGCCACGTCACCAAAATGACTGATCAAGCGTCGGAAGTAGGATGCCAGGCCCAAGAAGCTTCATTCTTTTTTTTTCGGGGCGAGGGAAGCGAATCACAGCAGCAACCTTACCGGGATCTGGTCGAACGCCATCTTTACTGATAAGGTGGCCCAACACTTGTTCTTTCGAGCAAAATGGCATTTCTTTGTGTTGAGTTGGAGTTCAGCGTTGGAAATGCATGTGAAAACTTCATCCAAACGTTCAAGGTGCTGACGAAAAGCTGTAGAAAAAATAACTATGTCCTCTAAATAACACAGCCAGGTCTTCCACTTAAGGCCGCGTAAAACTGTATCGATCATGCGTTCACATGTTGCAGGAGCATTACATAAACCGAAAGGCATGACATTGAACTCGTAAAGTCCGCCTGGTGTTTCAAAGACTGTCGTGTCCTTGTACGCTTCGTACATGGGTATTTGCCAGAAACCGGATCGGAGGTCTAGACTTCAGAAATATTCAGCACCCTGGAGGAATTCAATGGCATCGTCAATTCTTGGCATCGGATATACGTCTTTGCGTGTGATCTTATTAAGTGCTCGATAATTGACGCAAAATCGTACGGAGTAGTCTTTCTTGTGGACCAACACAACAGGAGACGACCAAGAACTGGACGATGGCCGAATGATGTCTTTTTTAAGGAAGTCGTAAACGTTGCCCGCAATGATTTTTCATTCTGTGGTAGACACGCGATACAGGCGGCGGCGTACAATCGAACTGCCTTTGGTTTCGACGCGATGCAGTGCGACGGAAGTGCGTCCCAGAATCTTGGAGTTAACGTCAAATAAGGAGCTGTGTTTTTGCAGTAGGGCCAAAAGGTCTTTCTGCGCAGCAGTCAGATTGGGATTTATCGCGTCCTTTAAAGCAGCGGCAGCAGCATGATCATCAGTTGTGGTAGACAAAAGTGGTGATTCGGTGTGAAGGGGTGCCAGCGAAATAAGTTCGGTGTCAGTAAAGCAAGTCACAGTGGTGCCCTGACAGACCACAACTGTCGAATAAGTAGGGTTTTGAACAGCAACGAACGCTCTACCGTCCAGAAACAGCATCAGGCTAGGAGTAATGCTAAGCCTACCAGAAATGCAGCGACTGCCCGGTGCAAGGAACACATCACCATTAACAATGGTGTCGGAAGTCAGCGTTAAAATATGCTCATTGCCCGCGGGAATGAAACAGTTGGTAGACGTGACGAAACGTAAGCTGTGAGCATCGACAACGGACAAAGATTCAGTGTCCGTCATGTGAATAGTGCGCTCACGGCTAGAGATGAAAGCTGAAGCGGAGGACACGAAGTCCCATCCCAAGGTCATCGCGTAGGTACACGAAGATAGCACCACAAACTGAATGTGGGGAAGGATGCCATCAATGAAAACACGCGCAGTGCCAACATCAGGGGGCCGAACAAGAACTGCATTAGCACAACGAAGGGGAGGGCCATTATACGGTGTCTTCACTTTTCGCAATCCAGAGCACAAGTCAATACTAATAACGGAAAGCGATGCACCCGTGTCAACCAAGGCTTCAGTCCATATACCTTCAACACACACCAAAAGTACAATTGACGGGCGCGCCGACAGGATGCATCTTTCCCTCCTGAAGCTGCCCAATTTAGTTTTCCGGGCAGTGATCGGAGGACGAAGTAGCCGGTCAAAGAGGGAAAGAGGAGCGCCGCATCGTTGATGGAGAGCGACGGCGCGGGAAACGCAATGAACCGGCAGCATTGAATTCCCGCGGAGATGGGGAACGCCGTGGATAATCGTAGTAAGAACGCCAACGTTGTGGTACAGGGCCAGAAAACTCATCCCTTTCAAACCCGTCATAGCCATGCCTTACATTTTGCTGATGGCGTCGGCAAAACCTTGAAATGTGGCCATGGATGCCGCAATAGTAGCAAACAGGTCGAGGTGGGCTTCATGCGTTGTATGACGGAAGAGGTGGTGGTCTTGTAGTGGTAGGATTCAGAGACCCGTGCGGTGCAGGTGCCTGTTGTGGTGGCTGCTGGGAGGCTGGCACTATAGAAGCAACCTGGGCGTAAGTGGGCGTAGGGATGGGGTGCGGGCTCTGAACTTGCGGGCAGGTCACGGCAGCTATCTCTTCCCTCACAATATGGTGGAGGCCGCCACCAGGACGGGTCATATGGACCTCAGGAGGGGTAGACGAAGCTTGGGCGTACAGTTTCTCACGGATGATGGAGCGAATCAGGGCAGGTAGCTCGCTGTCGTTGGACGCCTTGAAATCAGATATGTCCGGGTGTAAGCGAAGCATATTAGGCTCATCGAGGCGCTGACACGTACTGATAATGTGTGCGACGGTTGTGGGGTTCAGCACTACAAGAGCATTGAATGCCAGAGTCCCAATAACCTTGAGCAGGTGGCGTACACGGTCAATCTCTGTCATCGAGGTGTTCACGTGGCGGCAGAGGGCGAGGATGCCTTCTATCACAGCAAGCTTCTTCTTGGCGATATCTGAGTGGACAAAAGAGTTCGCGAAAATCTGGCGTAGGTGGTGTTTAAACGTGCTCGAGTTGACGAAATCGAGCTCATGGTCAACCACTTTTCGGGCAGCAGTGGCAGCAGACGGTTCATCGGAGCGCCGTCTTAACTATATTCTCGCCTATGCGCAGAAGCCCCGCAAAGTGGACGTCATCCACGCATCCATGCCAGCCTGCATTGCCCCGGAACCGACCAACTGAAACCAAGGAAAGCTGGCGCCATCTGTATATTCACCGCAGCCCTGCACTGACACGTGACGAACCAGCTGGTGATACGCCTCCCGCCCGTTATATACTCGGACGCATCGTGGAACTCAACCACTTTACGGACAGCAGTGGCAGCAGACGGTTCATCGGAGCGCCGTCTTAACTATCTTCTCGCCTATGCGCAGGTTGGTTACAGTTCTTTGTACAATAGTTATCGCTTTATAACTGCTCCTGCTGCTACTGCTGCCCTCGTGTCTTGTACTTTGTGACTAGACGAGTGCTAGAATGAGTGACATATGTGAATCCTGTAAACAATACTTTTCTGAAGATGAGGATGTTATAACATGTACAGAATGCCGGCGATGCTATCACATCGGAGAATGTAACGGTATAAGTGAGCGCATCTATAAAAAGAAAGGGAAAGAGGCTAAGAAAGCCTTAAAATGTCAGACCTGCCGTATGAGTTCATCTCGGAACAGTCAGATGAATAATAACCCTGATCAATCAGCTTTAACGGAAGCCTTAAGCCAGCAACTTGCGGAAATTAACAAATGCTTGGCGCATTTGACAACTAAGGTCGATGACCTTGCAGAATTAAAGCAAACAGTGACCAGCATTGAACAATCCATTCAACACATGTCAGATACGCATGACAGGCTTCTCGAAATCAGCGCAAGGCATGATAAAGAGATAGAAAGCCTCCGCAACAGAGTGGAAGCTGTTGAAAAAAATTTCGACAAAAAAGAAATTCGCAAGCTAAATAAAGAGCTAAATGACCTTCAGCAATACAGTCGCCGCCAGAATCTGGAAATATATGGCATGCCGTTTATTGAAAAAGAGGATACCCTGTCACGGAGGGGGGGGGGGGGTGTTAACGACTTAGCGACGCAGCTTGACCTGCAAACACTATCTGATTATGACGTTGAAAGCACGCATCGCTTGCCACCACGTAACGGGAAACCCCCAGTTATACTTATAAGATTTGCTCGACTGAGCTTGAAGGCAGCATGGCTTGCAAAACGCGCCGAACTAAGAGCATAAAACAGTAATATTCAACTATTTGATAACCTGACTCCTCTAAATAAGAAGCTCCTTTGGATGGCAAAGACTAGAGCCACCGAGATGAACTATCGATTCACTTGGTCTTCACAGGGAAGGATTTTTGTCATCAAGAATTCCGAAGCACGTGCAATCCGAATAGCCTCTGAAGATGACCTAATCAAGATTGTTTAAACACTTACTATACCTATTGCCTTTTCTAGCTTTTTCCCCCTATTTTGATGAACACGTCGATGCATCACAATGCGGTCTTTTTCAAGAATTTCATTAAGGACTCGGACTTTCTTTCTGAACGTGGTCTTTCCCTTTATCATATTAATGCACAGAGTATGAGGAACAAGGGTGAAGAAATTGAAAGTGAATTGGTACACCTCGACTACGCCTTTGATATCATGGGCTTCTCCGAGACATGGTTTTCCTCACAATCAGACGTGGTCAGCTTGGGAAATTACAATACGGAATCAATATTTCGAATTGGAAAACGCGGTGGCGGTGTATCTTTGTATATTAGACAAAATTTGCTTTATGAGGCGTGGCCCGACTATTTTATTGTGTGTAATGATTTCGAAACAGTTACTGTAATACACAACAAGGTTGTAATAGTACTGATCTACCACCCCCCAGACGGTAACCCTGACGCACTTCTTGAGTTTTTAGAGAAGCTTCAACATCATGCTAATTCCAATCGATGGTTCATGATATCATTTGGTGACTTTAATATTGATGTATCAAAAGATGGTCCTACTAAACTAAAACTAATGGAATTAATGTTGTTCCATGGCTGTGAAAACATCATTAACACCCCTACCATAATAACAAGCAAATCAGAAACGATCATTGATCTTTGTTTCACTAATTTATCCCCTGACAATGCATTAGCCAGGGTATTCAGCTCCGGTATAAGCGACTATTAACGACTATAAGTATAAGCGACTATTTTTCGCACTATTAACAATGCCAGAACGGCAGAATTGTCCAAAATACATGCGTAGAGATATAAACGATACAAATATTCTCCGTTTTCGCTCTCTAATGCCTAACTGCAATTGGTATGACCTGTACCGAGAACCTGATCCATCTAAGGGATACAACCTGTTTATGGCGAAAATTGTTAGTAATTATAATACTGCTTTTCCGTGCGTTGATGTAAAAAAACACAAGAGAGCAAGAAAGGAGTGGATTACGCCGGCACTTCTAAAGCGGATAAATGAAAAAAAAAACTTTTCCAGCATTTTTTGAAAACAAAAGAACAAACTGACCTCATTGATTTAAAAAATTTCAGAAACAAACTAAACAGGGACCTAAAGAAGGCGAAAATAGATTTCTATGCCTACAAGTTTTCTACAATGATTCACAACTCAAAAATGGTTTGGAGCTCAGTTAATAAATTGATAGGAAGAAAACAGGCCACTGTCCCTAGTGATATACAGATAAACGATATTCATTTCAGTGGCAAGGCACTTGCAGACAAATTTAACCTTCACTTCCTTGAGGCAGGATCGTCAAGTAATATAACGCAAGCGACTGACCATAAACTGGCTGAATTCTATATTGAAAGCTCTTTCACTAATTATTTGTTTTTATCACCTGTTACCGAGGAGGAAGTAGCCACTGCCATATTCTCACTAAAGAGCAGTTCACCAGGCGAAGATGGCATCACCGCAGTACCTATCAAGGCGGTTGTTGATTTGATTGGTGCCCCATTCACTTTCATATGCAACAGACTCTTCTTGACGGGAATTTTTCCATTTGCCATTAAAATAGCTCGCGTAACAATAATTTTTAAAGGAGGTAACAAAATGAACTACAAAATTATCGACCAATATCTATATTGCCGCTTTTCTCTAATGTCGCGGGACGCCTGATATATAAGAGGGTATACTCTTTTATAGCAAACAGAAATATCATTTGTGAAGAACAGTGTGGATTTCAACCAGGTAGATCAACTCAAAGTGCTCTACTCCGTATTAAGGATAGCCTACTTCATAACTTTGAAAAAAAGTTTTACACTGTGGGAATATTTCTCGATTTCCGTAAGGCTTTTGATTCCATAAAGCATGATATATTAATTAGGAAGCTACAAATGTATGGAATACGCGGGATTGCGCTTGATCTAATGAAAAACTATCTTTGGGCCATGAAACAATATGTACAGCTTCATAATTTTAAATCTGATTTGGGCGTAATTAAGTATGGGGTTCCTCAAGGATCGTTACTTGGCCCCTTACTTTTTATACTTTATATAAACGACATAGTAGGCATTCCTTTCACACCAAACATAGTTATGTACGCCGACGATACCATTGTATTCTTTTCTGGTTTAGATCTCCGCGACATTGAGATAACCGCAAATTCCTTGTTGGATAAACTAAAATCATGGCTTACAGTCAACCAGCTAGAACTAAACATAAGCAAAACCAAATTTATGCTCTTCAGCAAAAAAAAATAGGCCTATAGATCATGCTATCTCTTTGATTTTTAATGGAGAAAATATTGCGCAGGTAAACAAAATTCAATTTCTAGGTGTATGCTTTCAAAGCGACCTTAGCTGGTCTGACCATGTGGACAACCTTCGAATAAAAATATCAAGGTCAATCGGTCTAATTCGACGCTTGCAGCATCTCCTTCCAGGGAGTTTTAAACGGCAGCTTTACTTTTTGTTATCTACTCGCAAATCATGTATTGCATTTTAGTCTGGGGTACGTGTAACAAAACAAATACAGAAAGTATAATTCTTCTTCAAAAACGCGCACTAGGTTTGATAACTACCTCGGTCCCCACAAACATGTCTCTTTTTCGTGTGTATAATGTACCCCCATTCCCAGAGTGCTATAGGATGCAACTAGCCATGTTAATCTTCCAAAAAATTAAAGAAAATTTTCCGATTTTTTCTGACACATATTTAAGCAGAGATCTTATGTATAATCTGCGTACTGTTGCATTGGTCGGGCCAATGTGCCGGACTAACTATGGTGTACAGACAATTGATAACCAAATTGTTCTATTCTGTAATAAGATTCCTAAAATAATTGAATACGCTAGGGAGGCTAGAAACATTACACAATTTAGGAAGCGAATTATGGATGTAATAAATGGAGCACAATTCTAAGGTGCATGTGCTGAAAATATTTAGTGTATGTAATATGTTTCATGTATTCATTGTTTTTCACATCACATTTCAACTTGTAAATGGTGCTGATCATAGTGCATTCTGCATTTAAAGCTGAGGAACAGCTTTTTTTGCATCTCTATCTTATATTTCTCAAATTGCTATAGTATTCCTCGTTTCTTCATTGGTTGTATGTAAATTACTGTATATGCTGTACTGTCCTGCTGTACCTGCCCGAAGTGCTTCACGGAGAGTGGGCCTAGTCAGGAGACACACTCTCCTTTTGCCCCCTTCGTGGGTATTTTGTGAAAATGCCCAAATAAAATGAAATGAAAAAATGAAATGAAAAAAAAAACAAGTTCTTGCGACGCCGGTGAGGTAGAAGGCGGCGTGCCCAAGTTTTGCAGATTCGTTCCAGTGGTTAAAGTCACTCACGCGGTCGCATTGCTCCAACCAGTCTTCCACGTCTTCACCGCAAAGTCCAGCAAACACCGGTGGATCCTTCTGTGGGGAGGTGACCGTCCAAGCAGGGGTTCCCGCCAGAGCAGACAAGGTGCATGTCGTGGTAGTGGCCTGCTTGCCTTGGGACATGGTCGAGTGCAGTTGGTAGAGGTAGCGACCCGAGCGGAGCTCCAGGGATATAGCATAGGTGAAGCTGGGGAGAGGCCGGCAGCGAGAGGACGAAGGAACCGGACAGCACATTCCACCACTTGTGAGACAAGGTTTAGGCAGTCAGACTCTCTTTGATTCTCTCGAGCGAGAGCCCCACCACCAAGCCCCCAAAACGGTGATGATGAATGTGTACAGATGAGAATAATGCAGCGTATGAATAATGCTCGCAATATATATATCAGGAGCAGCTCTACAGACCTGCTCGTACTTACGACTCAAAAAGCGAGGTCCGCACGCCATGGGTTCTTGACCATCGTGATCGTGTATGTGTACAGCAGAGTTGTCTGCAACGTTCCACACAAACATCATCTTTTTTTAAATATAGAAGCCGAATATGACCACTGCACCCTGCGTGAAATGCACACGATGATACAGTTCACTTAGAACGTGTTCTTACAGTCATATCAAAACCCAAATGACTCATCGAGCACGTGCATGAAGTGCACTTCAGGGATCGTTAGTTGACCTTCGACACGTGCAATTCTCTCACCATTGCACGCGACAAAAAGTCGTGGACTCATTAGGTTAGTCAACGACTGCGATTAACAGCTCCTCCCCAAAATATTTCTTCCCACGATGTAGCAACCCCATGCACACAATCGAAATAACGTTTACAGAAGCAATGTTCGTGATTGGTTTTCACTTGAACGCCACTGAACATCGATCATTAACTGCTGTTATACCTCGTGCACTGGAAAGCGGGTGAATTCATCCAAAGTTGCAGTTGATATTATTGGTGACATGCAAGTTCTTCGACATTTGTTGTATGACTCAGGAGCGACTCCTCCAAAGATATACTACACACTGATATCAGAACCCGCAGTATACTTGAGACGACCGCAGGTTCTTGTGAGGGGAATGTTGTTTGAAGCGCGGACAAACGGTTCATCTCCGCTTCAACTAACAGGAGGTCATCGAGGCCACTTACGACGTGTTGTCGTGAATCTCGGAAGCCATGGAGTTGGATGTAGTCTTCGGCACTCTCCACATTATACCACAGTGCATTTGCTTATGAGTAATCTTAAAAAAGAGTCAAGTTCACGTGTGTTCAGCCTTTCTGACCTGGAAATCACAGGATATTGGATCAGGAATGGCTGGACGGGAGAAGGCGACAATATGCACGTTACAACGTTTAAGCGGCCCTTTTGTACTTTTAAATATAATGTAAATAATTGAAGAATGAATATCATACGTTAATACCAGCTATAATGTTACGCGGTAACATTTATTAGAGAGCAGTAAGGTTTCAAGCAAATCGGTTTCTCTATATGATGGCAGAAGACAACAAGGAGCAGTGTTGCTTGCTCGGGTAGCCCTTGTGTGCTTTTGAGTCTTAACCTAAACCAAAATAAAAACAGGTTTTATATAATCACATGCTTCGTTTATTGCTTTATCATCAAACCACATTTTACTTCACAAAGTAAGCCTTTAACGCAAGGTTTTTTTTTTGTTGTTGTTGTTTTTTTACTGCCATTTTTTACTGCACGTGAACAGCCAAAAACAGGGACCGACAGAGGGCACAACACACGTCAGTAGGTGACTACATATATGTTTTGTTTTTGTTTTTTGTTCTTGGTGGTGGACGTACAGTATGTCGTACTAACAAGGCTGGTTTTCTAACCTTCTCAAACAGTGGTAGAGCATACTACTTAGAGCCGGTGGGTTTCTTTCTTTGAACCTGCGCTAATTCATCAACTTTTTTTTTCTTTTCTTTTTTGGGTTTCTGGCAATTGAAGCGCGATGATACAAATGGCCACCATATTCGAAGACAAGACTATCGCGATAGGTAGCTTATAACTGTTGCGCAGTAAAGCGCAGTAAAGTAAACAACCTGACTGAATAATCACATGAAGCGAGAGCCTTGGCGCCGTGCTTTACTTTCGGCCGCATGCAGCGTGCTTTGTATGTCCAGCCGTTTACATCTTGATTGCTTTGAACAATATGGGGCGGGAAATGAAGTGGTGATTTGCCGTTGCTTAATTATCTCCGTTGTCCTGTTCTGGTAACACATGTGCAGTTTTGATCCTGAGCTAAAATACACATGAGCGTTGACAAGAAATACGCAGTTCATTACATGGTTGTGCACACGGGCGGTGCCAGGATTTCTTTATGGGGGGGGGGGGGGGCACCCACGACAAGTGAGTTCGCTGGGGGGAGGGGCTGGGGGGGGGGGGGCAGGCAGCCGGGGAACTTATGCGTTGTGTTTAGACTATGTTTAACTCCCTTCCACATTCCTCTTATGTTAAAATTGTTCAAATCAATCAATCCGAGATAAATCTTTTTACAGGGCACTTACGCTTCCTTCCGTTGCTCAAGACTCCAATAAACATACACGGTGTTCTGCTTAGGTAAGTTAAACGTTATAGATATCCAGGCTGCGCGTGTTCAAAAGATACCAATCATTGCTCAGCCCAACGCTTCTGTGCATTACAATTTCTCCCACTATTTCTGAACGTGTTTCATATTTTCTAATATTTTTAAATTGAAATATTTGAACTTTGTAGTTATTAGGCGTGCTTTCTTTGCGTCATTTAAGAATGAAAGCACATGAAAAAAGCGAACATTTATTTATGTATGTTCAACGCCCTCGTCCGAGAGCACAACAGGTTGCGATGCGGATACGAATTTCTCGATCTCTAAAATCATTTAACAACCGCTTGAATGGGCTGAAGGCGTTCTGAATAGATCAGTCTGAATAAGCTATTCTAGCAACGCAGTAAGATATAAATAAAAAATTAGCACATATATACAGCAGTGCTCTTGCTAAGAAAATGAAAATTTATATAGTACATTTACAGCACACACATAAAAACTGTATTGTAATGAAATATACCAGGTACCCAGCAGCAACAAAATAACATCAGTCAACTGGATGACAATATAGCATCAAATGAGTAATTGCACTGCAGAAGAGAGAACACTACTAAGCAATGTGCATATCAATTCCAACTTTGGCAAGGACGCGCTAGATTACAAAAACAAATTAGACACCCTTGTGGCACCGGCTGGCGATTCTAAACGCTGGAAATAAGAAAATAATAACATGGAGATATACGGGAAATAAATAACAAAAGCAAATAGAACAGAGGAGAGAACTGAAAAAAATATAGGACGCAGTAAGCATGTCAGTCAATGTCAATTTTGGCCACACACTACAGCAGGTTTCACAAACGCAAATATTCGCACTGTTCACTACACTAGCTAGGGCACAGACGTCGCCTCGGACAGCCCCCTATGGAGTGTCTTTCAAAGCGATGATAGGGACAGATGAAATGCTTGAAGGTTTCGGCACAACCACAAACGTCAGTGCCTCCGCTGTGACAGTACAAGACAAAACATAGCCAGGATTTATTCAATGGTGAAGCGGGTGTTCTGATACCGGTAGAGGTTTGGGTCCTACGCCCATGCCCACACAATTTTCCCACGAAACCGCCGCACAGATACGATGGGGTATCATTATGCCGGCATACTATAGTGCTGACGTATACGTCGATTAGTGTGCGCAGCATCAAACATGTCGAGAACATGCTGAATACATATTTTATTGGCAAGAGATCGTTCGACCGCAAAACGTGCGCTCGCAAGATGATGACGATTCCTGTATCGTCACGGCGAAAACACCTAGCTTGTGCAGTTCGCGGAACGCTAGTTGATGCACTTCAGCTATGTGACTGGGATTTCTCTAGTAGCCGAGTGGAGTTCACATGAAAAGGTATTGAAACCGCCTCCATATTAGAGCATCTATGGTTTCGAGCCGACGCTGTTTGCTGTGCTTGTGTTCTGCCGCTTATGCGCAGCATAAAGGCGACACGTGTATCCCGCGTGGTATACGTGCGCTGCCTTCGGTTACACAGCACTCGCGGTTGTGCGACCTCAGCAGGGTGAAGCTTGTTCTCTGCCGAAGAGGCCTCTGGGCGGAAGGCGTCTGAAAAACAGCGTATTACATCCGAGGCACGAACTTGCCGGTTCACGCAAGCAGACCGAACAACGAAGAAGCGTAGCCTATCTTTAAATCTATTTAAAACCGTTGGAACCATATTTATCTTATTGTGGCAGGTCGCGCTGCATTTCAAGAGCCTATTCAATGACAAGCGAGAGAGTAATTGCTTGTGATCAGAAATTTTCTATAATAAATTGTTATGCTTAAACAAGGCCGTCCTTTGTAAGCAGGGCTGCTCTCATGCATCTGCCTCCAAGTTATACGACATAAAGTGACATTTCGTGTCATACCGCCTACCTTGGGTCAGCTTCTCGGCTCTCTTTGGGGGGGGGGGGGGGCAGGAGAAAATATTGGTGGGGGGGGGGGCTGCCCCCCCCCCCCCTCGTGCCACCCTCTGGCGCCGCTCCTGGTAGTGCATCAACGCGCTAGAAGTACGAACGCACAAAGCGGCAGCATGAAAATTTGTGACAGAAAAATTCATCGCTTGGAAACATGTCTAGAACCCCGTTGACAAACGTCATCACGTAAAGGCTTGGAAACAACTGCGTTGCAAATTAAAAGCGCCCTCTAAATTTAGTTTGCCGGCAGCATAGAGTTTCTCACTATATCCTAGAGGGAAAACTGGGGCTGCTGTGCTGTGGTATCCATGGGAATACCGGTATATTGTGACTTTGGATTGTCATCGTTCTCTGAGAGCCAGAAAGCCTTGAAGACGCGCCTGGCTAGCACCGTTCCGTATATCACAATGATTCATTTCGTGCTAAAATAGCACGTAAAAAGCTGCTTTAGCTTTATTGCAACACAAAAACATTATTTGGTTAATTTTGAGGACTCACTGTTGGATGTACAGTGATATGAAACGACAAAAGTATCAGCTGGCCGCTGAAGTTGTAGGGCAGACGACAAGATTTTCGCTCGCTTTGGAGCAACCTGTCGTCTGTTCTTGCCTTTCTTCCCTTGATTCTGGATTGAAGGTGAGTAAACTTTATTGAGAGATGTAATATGGGTGAATGAAAGCCTTTTATGTAGATTTTATTTTAGGAACGCGTTATTTTTGTAGCCATATACACGTTTTAGATGAAGCCTCGTACAACATCAGCCAACACAGGTCTCGCAGACACATATTCCATCATTCCCATGACGGCACATGGCCCTTTAAGAAACTCGCATTGACGGTGCCGCCTGATTACCCTCTAGGTGTTTAGTGAGAAACTCTATGACCGGCAGCATTTGTCACAGAGGGTGGCTAGACTAGAGAATGTCGCAGTGTCCTATTTTACATCAGAGCATATTCTCAGCAAAACTCTTCTAATATAAGGTATCTCATAGTGCGGGGTTGTTACACAATCGTTTGTCATAATCTCATACAACTATAGCACATATATGATATTATCATATAACTATTGATTTGACAATGATATACCGGTAGACTTGATATGCATGGGGACAGAATATAGTGGTCATTTCTTTGAACATCTGATTAAGATACTAACAGTTCTGTTCCGAGCAGGAAGAGGATCTTTTGGCTTATTGGGCGCTCGCATTTAGCAGTGTTAAGGGAAAGAGAGCAAAAGAGAAGAGTGATGTTCACAGAGTGCGCGCGGCGATAAGTTCCGGCATCGCGTGTGTCGTCATAGGTGTACATTAGCATATTGATACAGTGGTGATACGAATTTAAAGAAGCATACAGAGCCTTGAATCTCTGAAATTATGCGGCCACGAAGCTCTGCTCATTAAAGGCGTACTCATTCGTTTGAGGAGTACATGATACTATGCCTGCAGGCAGTAGTTGACGCGCAGAATTGCACCGGCTGCGTCAAGACACGTTAAACTAAGCTTCTTTAGTATTTATGGTCGTGTTAACAACGACGAGGTGCATTGTGCGCCCCATAAGAATTGGGATGCACACTTGCATTGCTACACCGTCTGTTGCTAGAATTTGTAGTACAGCCCAGTTTCGCGCACGTTTATAGTATGTGCGAGCATCGATGCACCCAAAACCGACGAAGCATATATCTGAAATTGACCACCAAATCAACTAAAAACACATTAGAGTGATTTTAAATCAGGGAGTACTACCCTACTGACGTGAACATGCATTTCCTGCTCTTTCAATGTTCGTGCTCTTTCGAGAGGTACGTTAGGTGGGTTTTACTAAACCTTTTTGTTTGCGTTACAAATTGCAGCCTTCGTCAACCCAGTGTGGCCATGATGACAAATAGTGCATGGCTAGTAAAGGTTCCGAGCTGCGAGTTAGCACACTTGGCTAGCATTTGGTAGCGCTGATGCGGATCCTGCTTATGCTGGATGGTCCCTAAAACGCGGCCCGTCCCACTGCTTCAGTATGCAATTTAATGTTTACTTTCCCCCTCTCTCTTTCTCTATTATGGCATATATATATATATATATATATATATATATATATATATATATATATATATACACTAATCCCGGCCACGGCGGCCGCATTTCGATGGGGGCGAAATGCGAAAACACCCGTGTACTTAGATTTAGGTGCACGTTAAAGAACCCCAGGTGGTCCAAATTTGCGGAGTCCCCCACTACGGCGTGCCTCATAATCAGAACTGGTTTTGGCACGTAAAACCCCATAATTTAATTTTTTTTAATATACACTAAACACAAGTATTCTCAAGTGTGAGTAAATGCCTCGTCGCCTAGCGCATTCCCGAATGAGAGTTTAATATCCTCCATTCATATGGAGTTTTAGTTAACTCCATCTCTCACAAGAGTTTTTACGGTGTTCCAATTGGAGTGAATATTACTTCATTTCTTGAGGGAGTCTTTAAATGTTAAAATTGGAGTGAATATTACTTCATGTCTAGAAAGTGTTCTTGAGGTGTTGCAAATGGAGTAATTACTAATCCATTTCTGAAGAGAGTTTCTTGAGATCCTGCTACATTATTTATACTTTTTTTTCCTGCAATGAATTGAAGCAGCAGCTTTCGTGCCGTGGCTTTAGGACACTTATTAATGACTGGTGAAGTAGTGCAGGTGCTATGTTTTGTGCCGGTGACAACCTCTACCGTAGCTTATTTTGTGTTCCACCTTCCTAGTTAGATTTTGAAAGTATTTATAAAATTTCACTGGAGACTAATATAGAATTGAATTATAGTAAGAGCATTTATCTACCCATCTAGTAAACTGCCCTTTCTCAGCTAGTCAACTCTGTTCAATAGCGTAAATCGAAACGCGAATTCAGCACAAATTAAACGACTGCATTTGCGCTTTCACCTACGCGAGAGTATGTGACATTGACAAGATTCAAGTATGCACGATGATATTTATTGATAACATTAGACCATTAACGAATGGAATACTTGACAGGAGTACATTTTCGCCTATGTATTTCTTGTTAGCATTTCAACGCACATTATGATTTAATAAAGAAAATAAATTGTGATTTTCCGGATAGCGGTATAAAGTATATTTTATTATCTGTAGGCATTACAACATCCCACGGGAGACAAAACATAGAGGTAAACACAGCATTTGAGGAAAACTACGCGTAATAAGAGCATGTTGCTTGAAATAATACATATCAATTAACAATAATATAAAGTATATACCATACATCAGCAAGGCCAAGAGTCCAACATAACGCACATTCAATAAACAAACGCCCACCACAACACAATGCAGATGTACTGATGAAAGAAAGCGCAGACAACATTCAATGACAGAACGATGCGTAGACAACAGTAACAATTTAATTGCTTGAGTGAACCATATAAACTATCGCTCTCCTTAACTTGGGGGGAACCACATATAAAACAAGAAATGTAATCCACTTACAAAAAAAAAAAACAGCTTAACATGGCAGCCGACCTACACACTTTTGCAATTAATTTTTACTCAATATGCGGCATTGTGAGAAGTCCGTAGATAATCCCGTATTTCAAAATTCGATGGAGCTGGAGTCTTCCTAAATCATTGACGACAGAAGTCACCAAGTCAACACGCCCAAACGACACGTACAGAAAATTTGACTGCCTAACCAACGTGCAAGTTAACAATCGCGCCCATTCACCATACCACGTTTAAGGGGCCTGAATGGTATCCTCCTCGCCGGGAGAGGGAGAACACGCAGGCAGCTAGCGACAATGGACACGCCGCATTCCGGTTGGTCCGTGTCCACAAAACCTGCCAAACGCGTGTCCGATTGACGAGAGGCGACGACTTACTTGCCATCCCCATGCTTCGCTTCGCCTTGGAATTAGTGACGCGTCGGTGCCTGCCTGCGCGCTGACCGATGTCAAAACCTCACAAGCAAGTGTATGCAAGCGCTGCTGCAACAAAACTATCACAGGGACACACATGAAAGCTTTCATCCGTAAGATTTCACGAAAAAGCAGCGACGTACAGACACAGTAAAAACGCACGCGCTCACACACGCGCACATGCACTCAAGCAAAGAGCGCACGCGCCTTTTCCTCCTGCACACACACCCAAGCACAGACACGCTATTTTTTCGCCATAATATTGGCGCACTTTTTAGTATTATAATGGCATTCTCAGCTTGAAGCGAGTTGCTAAAGAAAGCAATAGCGCCACATTAAAGGCACCTCCTTCGCTACGTGTAACATCTAACGGGACAGCCGAAACGTTCACGCTCACCTGGTTCATGCTGCATCGCCCGCCATTCTCGAACAATATTATTATTGCGCGCTGGGACCAAGGCGTCCATTAGAGCACAAGTAAACGCCACAACTCCGAATGCAAATACCACTAGCTATGTACATCGCGCACGAAAAATCGTTTCACCACGTTTCACCTCAGGTGACTGATGCGAGGTGGGCTCCGCTGGACGAGGCTCGTCGGACGTGCATGAATGACATTGCGGCTGCCCGGCCTAGAGCATGTGTCGATGGATGTTAGGCCTAAAATCGCGTCTTCATGCCGTCGTCCACGAGGCGGTCGGAAAATCCGTCGTGTGCGGCGTGCTGAGGAAGACATCGAGATGTCGTTGCTGCCATGGTGACACCAAATGCTCGTAGAAACGGCCGCTGATTATCCAAAGTACTATCCATGAGTTGAAGTGCACGAAAGAAGAAAATATTGCAGAGCCGTAAAGGACCCGAGTGTGCCTAGTATGCGACTGCCGCCATTAGCCTCAATTTCACACCATTTACATATGAGATTTCTCGTGAGGGAGAAAACTCCATTTTAAGACCGATTTTACTAGATCTATGAATGTTGGGAATGAATTCACGTTTTTATATCGAATACGTTCCCACTGAGGAAATAAGATTTGGCGCCGAGGAGTTCAAAAAGGTTGCGCGTCGTATCTCTTACCTATGTCGGCTGTAAGTTGTGTTTACAGTGCACGGAGGAAATACATTTTCACTCCATTTCACAGCACGAGGTTTTCGCACTGATAAACTCCATTTTGTAAATGGAGTGATATCAGGTCATTCCATTTTTTACTCCATCATTTCAGAAAGGAGGTAAAATCATGGTTTTATGTTTTTTTTACTCTACGGTGATGGAGTAAATATATTGGACGATGGAGTTTTAAAAGGTATTAAACCATAAAAACCCCAATTCAGGCTTATTTGTGTGTACAGTGTATATATTATATATATAGATTACTTGCGGTTCTCCTTCTTGAAGCAATCGATACCGTCATTCCTAATGCCGAAATTTCTGGCGGATGCATCACACTCCATCACAGGCGACTCTACCACGCAACATTTCCCTGCCCAGGGTACTTCACTGCTAATGTAAGCCAGGGCGTCGGCCTTTAAACCAAATGTGAGCAATGTGCTACCGTTAGACTAGTGTCACTGTATATATATATATATATATATATATATATATATATATATATACGAGCACCTTTTTTGGTTCGCGCAGGCCTTCCTTTTTCAAGTTGGAATTGCCGCGCATTTGGATCTACCCGCCTACAACAGCAGCTTTGACACGTGCAGCTATGATCAGGAAGCGCCGGAGATGTGTTACCACTATCTCCATTGGGCGTGTGACGGCACCGCTGGAGCGCCATCTCCTGGGCTGTTCACGTCTGATCCACTTGCTATAAAAGCCGCATCGCAGAATCTTGGCTTCAGTGGGCACGGCGGACCAACCCTCGGCATGTTGCCTTACGAGCACCTTTTTTGGTTCGCGCAGGTTGGTGAAACTTATTGTACTATTAGGAGTGATTTCCGTGGCCTTGTGGTCTTGCCGTGCCCCATGAAGTGCATTGACATTGCTCGTGAAGTGTTTTGCGTGTGCATGCTACTTTTATGCGGGGCATCTCTGCTTTAGCATCTCCTACCACTCAGGAGATGCTAAAGCAGTTGCTAGAAGGCCAGAACACACTAGTTGCTGAAGTTGCAGCACTGAGAACCCAGCAGAATAGTTTGCAGGACTTATTTACTGAATTTAACCGCCGTTTCACTGAGCTGGAAAGGAGAACTGCTCGCATAGACGAAATTGAAAAATCTGTTAGTTCCCTTCGTGAGAAGGTCGTTGACCTTGAGGACAGAAGCAGACGTTCTAACCTTATTGTCTTCGGTGTACCTGGAAATTCAAAAGAGACTGAACAGGATCTGAAACAGAAAGTTGTTACTGAGGTTTTTTGCGAAAAGCTAAACGCGTCCTGCAGATCAGTAGGAAGAATTCACCGCCTTGGAAAGATGGGTAAACTGAGACCTGTGATAGTATATTTTCAGGATTATAATGAAAAAGAAGAAGTATTGAAAAACGCATATAAGCTAAAAGGAACAAAGTTATCCATCCAGAATGACTATTCGCCTAATACATCGAGGAAACGAAAGCTTTTGTGGAATAGCGCCAAAAGCGAAAAGGAACAAGGCAAGAGAGTAACACTTACACATGATAAACTGCGGATCGATGGTGATCTGTATTATTGGGACGAAAGCAAGAACTGCCGTGTTAAAATGCCGAGCCGCGAGAAGCGTTCCTATGAAAAGTGACAAGAGCAGACTCAAGAATCTGACTTTCGGCTCCTAAACATAAATGCACGCAGCGTTGTAAACAAAGCTACTGAACTTGAATTCATCCTTCTAAGTTATGTTCCCCACGTCATTGTAATCACAGAAACGTGGTTCCACAGTGATATTGATGATGAAAATGTTTTTCCTCCCTCGTATCAAGTTTTTCGAAAAGACAGACGTTCACGGGAAGGGGGAGTTGCAGTACTTGTGAAAAAAAAATATACCGGCTTTACTGACGCACCAAATTGATAACCACGAAAGTATCACGCTGAAGTTATCATGTCAGCAACGCTCTTTATTTCTGATTGCAGTTTATCGTGCGCCCGATTCTCTCTCTGAATTTTGGCATCAGTTGTGTGATCACGTGGCGAGCTTTCAGAATGACAGAAGCATTATAGCTGGGGATTTTAACCTTCCAAATGTCGATTGGAATCGGCAATTCTCGAATAGTGACAAATGTGAACATGTTGATTACGTGTCTGACATTATGCTCAGTGCTAACATTCACCAGATTGTTAGTCAACCAACTCGCATTCAAAATAATTCTGCTTCAATACTCGATCTTATCTTTATCAGCCGTTCGATTGAAAATTACAGTATAAATGTAGAGGAAGGCATCTCTGATCAACGTATGGTGTCTCTTACGTGCTCCCTCGAGGTACAAAAAACAATTGTCACTCCAGTTCTGATTAAAGACTTCTCTCATGCTAAGGACGAAAGTATTCTGGACTATCTGCTTCATAACCTCGATAACTTTCACGGACACGACATCGAATCACTGTGGAATACATTTAAGGGCCTGTGTGCGTACTGTCTTGATAATTTCGTGCCGAACAAAATTAAAAAAACACGCAAAAACAATCCTTGGATAACAAGGGATATATTGCACCTCAAACGAAGAATTAAAAGACTAAAACGAGCAAAATCAAATAATAACACAGTGCAAATGGCACTGACAGGGTTGAAAGAGGCAATCTATAACGCTAAGCACCATTACTTCAACTACACGTTTCCTAATTTCATTAGAAATTCTCCTGAGAAGTTTTGGCGATACCTTTCCACAAAAAAGAAGTCAGTTGATCGCATTGTGTGCGATGGTGTGACTATCGATGACAAACGTAGTATAGCTGAGAAGTTCAATGACTACTTTCACAGTGTTTTTTCTAGCCAAACTGAACCGTTACAGCGGAGCCTTAAAAACGGCTACGAAATATCTACCCTTATATCAGAACCCGGTGTTGTTTCTATGTTACTTAATTTAAAGACAAAATCTTCACCTGGACCTGACAATATACCGAACCCCTTTCTTCGCCGGTATGCCGAGATACTTGCTAAATTTCTTGTCGTTATTTTTCGTGCGTCCCTGTCCACAGCTAACATTCCAACTGATTGGAAAACTGCTAGAATCGTTCCTGTCTTCAAAAAAGGAGACACCATGCTATTAACAAACTATCGACCAATCTCATGGACGTCATCATGTTGTAAAATTCTGGAGCATGTGATCGGGAAGTACATAAACAAGTTTTTAGACGATAATAACATAATAACCCCGTTTCAACATGGTTTTAGAAAGGGGCTCTCCACAGTCACCCAGTTGACAACAGTTGTTCATAGTTTCGCCTCGGTTCTGGATAAGTCGGGTTAGGTTGACGTTATATTTTTAGATTTTAAGAAGGCATTTGATCTTGTATGCCATGCAAAACTAATCTTAAAGCTTCAGTCTCTAGGCTTACCCGAATTCATAGTTTCTTGGATTGAAGCGTATTTAAGCGACAGAATGCCGTTTGTAAGTATTGATGGCCATTACTCACAGCAACTACCAGTGCGATCAGGTGTACCACAAGGAAGTGTCCTTGGGCCCTTGTTGTTCTCAATATACATAAATGATATTGTTGATGTAATTAGTGAGCCAGTTTGTATCCGACTTTTTGCTGATGATTGTGTGTTATTTAATGAAGTGAAATGTTCTGAGGATCAAGCATTGCTTAATTATAATTTACAGAAAATTCATAAGTGGTGTGAACAATGGGACATGGTTCTTAATGTCCAGAAAACTGTTTTCATGAAAATAAGTAGAAAATTCCATTGTTGCTCCTTTCCGTACTCGCTTGCATCACAACCACTTGTTGAGGTCACAAACTTCAAATACCTAGGTGTAACCATAACAAACACATTGAAATGGAATTCACACATATCAAACGTTTGCGCGTCCTCCTTTCGCAAACTCTGTTTCCTCAGACATAAATTAAAACAAGCACCGGTCGAGGCAAAAAAGTTAGCATATACGTCGCTTATTCGACCGAAGCTTGAATATGCAGCTACTGTTTGGGATCCGCACACGAAGCTTAACATCGATGCACTCGAGAGGATCCAGCGGAAAGCTCTCGGGTTTATTTATTCAAAGTATCGACAGACAGACTCCCCGACCACCTTAATGCGTCAACATGGCATTCAAACATTGCAGCTTCGGCGCAAAATTCAGAGATTAAAGTTTCTTTTTCAGCTGAAGCACAGGAAACTAGCTTTAAATCCAGATGATTACATATCGCCCCTCCTCACCCGAGAAACAAGGCATCGCCACGCTGAGTCCCTTACCCCTTTCAGTGCCAGAACTAATGCGTTCAAATTTTCTTTTTTTCCACGCACGGTAAATGAGTGGAACATTCTTCCATCGGCGTGGTTACACAGCACCGAGATAATCGAGCAAATGGTTACATAGCACGTAGTTTTTTTTCCTTTCTTCTTCTTTTTCTCTTTCTGCTTTGTTGGTATCTTGTTTATTTATGCGCTCATTTGTTATTGGGATGTTGTTGCCTTGTTTTTGGTACAGTATTTGGTACCTTTTCGCTACACTGATTGTATAACCTAACCTAACAATTGGGTCCTTTATTGTAGAGCTTATAGGTGTGTAAAGGCATCCTCGTTTAATTTCGGTTTGTTGCCAATCTTTCTGCCTTATTTGGTTTTTGTTGTTGTTCTAGTACTTGGTGCAATTCTATTGATCCATCTGTATTGTATGTACGCGTATACTTGTATTACTATACTTGTATACCCACTCCTGCTAGGGCCTCTTGAAGGCCTGCAGTATTCTCTAAATAAATAAAAATAAATATATATATATATATATATATATATATATATATATATATATATATATATATATGTGCGTGTGCGTGTGTGTGTGTGTGTGTGTGTGTATGTGTGTGTGTGTGTGTGTGTGTGTGTGTGTGTGTGTGTGTGTGTGTGTGTGTGTGTGTGTGTGTGATCGCTTCGGCTCTCTCCGGCTTCAAGCGCTGTTCGTCCACCGCGCCTCAGCCCCAGGCCAGGTCCGGCGGCGTCATCGGAGTACTGGGGCACCTGCGAGCACCTGGGGTTCAACCCGGACCAACCAACCGGCGAAGGCAAAGTGGTCGCATTAAATAGGGCGAAAAAAAACCAGCGAAAACCCAAGACGCAGGACCAGTAGGAGGCAAACACACACACAGTCGCCGGTGTGTGCTTGCCTCCTACTGGTCCTGCGTCTTGGTTTTTCGCTGGTTTTTTTTTTCGCTTAGAACATGAACCAACTAGCCCATCAATTCACGCTTCTAAGACATTATATAGGAAGACTCTGAATGGATGCCGGGCTGCCTTCCGGTGAAACAGGGGCCGAAAGCAGTTTTCGAAGTTACACGGTATCGCTGCACTGCACGGGCAGAGAGGTGAAGGAAGTTACTTCGCCAACACGGACCGCCTCGGCCGTCCGAACGACCATCTCTCCAGGCGGCAAATTATTTGGCTCACGTACTACGTGAGCAAAAGCATAGACATATGGCTGTTGAAGGAGATGACCGGCGACGTGTTTCCTCTATCGGAACACGCCATCGCCGACTGTAGGAACTACACCCGTGAGGTCGCGAGAGACGAGCTGCTGGCGCCACCTCCACTCAGTGGCCTCGGGAAGATAGCGCAAATTGACGAGTGCCTTCTTCGCGGCGAGCAAAACTACAATGGAGGCCGCCTAATGACGGGCGACAACGTTCCGCCAAGCCGCCAAAATTACGGCGGTGTTAAAGATGGTGGCCCATGGGTCTTCGGCTTGTTCTGCGAGACCAAAGGGGTGCTGCGACTTTTCAAGGTCGACCGACGAAAGACGGCGACACTAGGCGCCATTATTGCAGCCAATGTTGAACCGGGGATCATTAATATTTACGAATTGGCCGCATACAACTGTATCAAAATTTAGTGGATGCTAATGGGGCTATGCATCAATCTGTATTAGGAGACAGTCAACCACAGCGTGAACATTGTGGACCCCATCACGGGCGTTCACACGTAAAGAATAGAAAGTTATTGTAAAAAAAAATGAAGCACCACCTCGTTAGCGGTGGGTACAGGGCCACTGCACCGATGCTGGAGTCCCACCTGAGACGGATGTGGTGGCAGTCTCAACGGTCACGCGCGCTGCAAAGACCCTTTCTTGCGTTTGTTAGAAGCCAGGGATCGTTCGGGCTACCCAGTACAAAAATTCTTTCTTCCTTGCAGTTGTTAGAATCCATTGCTCGGTGCTATCCAGTATGAAGGTGCATCATAAAGTAAAAGAAAATAAAGCGTACTTTTCTGCTGACCTTTGTATGAGTGCTTTCGGCATTCCTGAGTGCTTACACGGTAAGCGCGCGGCAAACCACTTCTGCGCTAGCCGACGCTCACTTCGTCTCGCAGCCTTACTTTGGTGCGAGCAACGAGTGATCTGTTTAAAGTCTAGTGTGAAAACCAGGCGCACATCAGTCTGTGCTCCGAAATGCTAGCGCAAGCACGTAGCGAGCCGCGCCAATCCAATCCAAAGGGGAAAAAAAGAGGATGAGCGTCCCCTCGTGGTATAACACGAAACGTAATAAACTATGAATTAGTCTAATACACATTGAGTGTACACCTTCTAATATTTAAAATGCCTATAACCACGTTAACGTCACTAATAATATTGTACTGAATGCATTTATTTCATAACTTGCTTGTGCCTGTAATGCACTCGGTGGAACGACAAACAAGTGAAAGAAGGCACGACCATGCACAGACCGTATCATCACGTGAACTCCAGTTTGTCGACCGCTCATATGGCAACGCCCAAGGGATGATAGCCACCCAGAGGGAATCTAGATAAACCTATGAAACTGGAGGCGTGCCGATGGACAAACTTTGTCTTGTGACCATTAGTTCTTTCATCTTGGGGCGTCGCCAGAGCTCGTGAAGATCCCGAGTTTCGCCAAACTCGGTGCATCCTGCATAGCACCCCTGGAAACAGTTCTGAAAAACTAGTCTCATATCGTGGGCTCACATTTCTGCTCTAAACCTGGACGCTGCGGTTGAATGCTTCACCTTTTTTTCGGATTGATACCGCAACCAAATGCATCCCATAAACAAACGGATCATCTAACAAACGCTGTGTTCCATGGTGGAACGAGGAGTGTCGTAACACGCGTAAGAAGCAGAACAAAGCATGGGGCTTGCTCCGCGATTCTCCGACAGCAGAAAACCTGGTTAATTTCAAGCATGTCAAATCTCAGGGAAGGAGAACGCACCGACAAGCTACAAGAGAGAGAGTTGGCAAAAATATATATCAGGAATTAACTCTTACACAGATGAGACAAAGGTCTCGAACAGAGTGAAAAGAATAAAAGGTCGACATCCTTACTCCCTGCCCTTAGTAATAACTCAGGGTGGCAGTAGGGAAGACCAGGCGAACTTTCTAGGCGCACATTTTGAACATGTATCCAGTTCGTCGCACTACTCTGACACATTTCAAAGACACAAAACACGAATAGAACAGCAGCCATTAGAACGAAAAAGCGCAAAAGGCGAGCTATACAATGGACTATTTTGCACAGCAGAGCTTCAAGCAGCACTAAACGGCTGCAATAAATCTGCCCCAGGCTCTGACCGCATTATATATGAAATGTTTTATAAAACACTTGCCATCTGAAACACAAAAAAAACGTATTTCTCTTTACAATGCTATATGGTCTTCCGGTCTGATTCCCTCTGTCTGGAAAGAGGCCATTATAATTCCCATTTTGAAACAAGGTAAGGACCCTTCCTTGGCAAACAGTTATAGGCCTATAGCGTTGACGAGTTGCCTATGCAAACTATTTGAAAAGATGGTGAACAAACGCTTGCTCTAGTATCTTGAAACAAACAAAATATTAGACCCCTGCCAAAGCGGTTGCAGGGAAGGTAGATCGACGACAGACCAGCTTGTTCTCATAGAAATGTACACCTGGGAAGCCTTTATCCACAAACAGCTTGTAGTATGTATTCCTTGATATGGAAAAGGCGTATGACACTCCGTGGCGCTTTGGGATCCTTTGGAATCTTTCTCGAATGGGTTTACGCGGCAACTTGCTGACCATTATTGAGAGCTACCTGTCTGACAGAACGTTTCGTGTTAGAGTTGGCAATGTGCAGTCTCGATCATTCACACAGGAGACAGGTGTACCGCAGGGTGGAGTGCTGAGCTGTACGCTCTTTATTGCAAAAATGAACTCCTTACATACCATCATACCTCGCACACTCTCTTACTCGGTGTATGTGGATGACGAACAGATAGCTTTTAGGTCATGCAATCTTAGCATCTGCGAGAGACAGCTACAGCTTGGCCTAAATAAACTTTATAATTGGTCACAAGAAAATGGTTTTAAATTTAAGCCTCAAAAAAGCACATGTGTTCTCTTTTCGAACAAGAGAGGCAATCACCAGAACCCTCTATTGACCTTAATGGAGAACGACTATCGGTCAGCCGCGAACACAAATTTTTAGGTATTATCTTGGACACAAAACTTAATTTTAATCCCCACTTGAAATGTCTTAAAGCGAAGTGCCTGAAGACTATGAACCTGCTTAAGCTACTTTCTCGAACAAACTGGAGCAGCGACAGGAGGTGTCTGCTTAGCCTGTACAAGAGTCTTGTACGATCACGCCTCGACTACGGAGCCGTGGTGTACCAATCCGCATCGGATAGTGCTCTCAAAATTCTCGACCCTGTCCACAATCTAGGTATACGGCTGGCAACAGGCGCATTTAGGACAAGCCCTGTGGAAAGTCTGTATGTCGAGGCAAACGAATTCATGGTCCTTACACCTACGCAGAACATATCTAAGCTTCTCCTACTTCTTGGAATGTAAATCGAATAACGAACATCCGTGTTACTCAACTGTTCTTGACTTGTCTTCTGTAATACTTTAGCGTAACCGTCCATCTGTGCGAACTCCTCTGTCTGTGTGCTTAGAACAACTGGCTAATGAAACCGGTGTTATACATCGAGAAACAGTCCTAATGACTCCCACTTCTCTTGCACCACCTTGGGAATGGCAGACTATCCAGTGTGATATGTATTTTGTCACAATAACAAACCATGCGCCTGAGGTGCATATACATTCACACCTTCTCGAACTCCAGGCGAAGTACTCCTGCCCGGAGTTTTACACAGACGCTTTAAAGTCTATTATGGTGTAGCTTATGCAGCTCTCGGACCGTCATTTTCAACGTCCGGTGCATTAAATCCAATCACCAGCATTTTCACAGCGGAGGCATACGCGATCCTCTCTGCTGTGAAACATATAAAAGAAACTGGTATAATAAAGGCTGTCATATACACAGATTCATTAAGTCTACGAAAACACAAAAACTCTATTCTTAATGAAGTCTACAACCTTCTATGCTCAGCATACATGCCGAACCAAATAATTGTTCTTTGTTGGGTGCCTGGCCACAGAGGCCTAGAGGGCAACGTAGCTGCTGACGAAAGGGCTACATCTGTAACTTTTTGTGATACAGATATTAATATACCCATACCGTACGCAGACCTTAAGCCATTTTTACGATAAAAACTACGGAAATATTGGCAGAGGCAGTGGGACACTCAGGAAACCAATAAATTGCACCTAATAAAACCAAAAATAGGGAACTGGATCTCTGAAAAAACAAGACACCAGGAAGTACTGCTCTGTAGATTAGGAATTGGGCACACCTACAGCACTCATTCATATTTTTTAACTGGAGCTAACCCTCCGAAATGCAATAGACGTGGTAGTAGACTTGCAGTCCTTCATGTTCTCGTTCAGTGGCCATTATTACAAGAGGAGAGAAAAAAGTTATTTCCTTCTTTATACCGTCATCATATACGTTTGAACCCAGTGTTCTTTTTAAGCAATGACCCTCTATTTAATTTTAAATCAGTACTCAAGTTTTTAGCAGAAACGAATACCATAGAAATCATTTGGCCAGGCTATTTGTAGCACAGCCTCTCCTTGGAGGCTGTAGCTGCAATGCAGTCACTTACAGAGCACATGCCTCGCAGCCCTTGCGCTGAAGAGCTCTGCAGAGGCACTAGTGCTGCTATAATTAATTAACAAGTTTTTTTATATAAGTCTTCACAAAGTACTTTTATAACCATAGTGCTAGTTCCGTATTGATAAATGTTATTCTATGATCATTCTATAATCAGTCACAGCACACCTCACTCTCATGTTCATTATTTTAATGCCTATTTTACGCACTTTTATAGCGACTGATTTTTAGGCCCTTTTACAGCCATGTAACCTCCCTCTATTGCGACCCATCTGCCCATTGCATTGACATATCATTGTCATACATCACCACTTGCATGGTGCTCTTAGGCCATATCTGGCCCTGGCGCCACTAAACACAACACATCATCATTGTTGAATCAGGACGATTTCCTTGCTAAATTTTTAAATTTTAGATGACTTCATTTCTTTAGCCATTCAAAATTTCTCAAAAGTGATCCTTCGTAGTCTCTGATAATTTTTTCTTCGATCACCCGATTCTTGGCCAATCCCCCATAGTGGGTGCCAGCCACTCTCGAAGGCAAGCAAGCAAACTTCTTCTGCTCCTGCCATGGGCCTGAAAGGTTCCTTGTTTCTTTCGCTCGCCGACTCGCGCATTGTTATAGTGGACCTAACTTCGGTCCCTATGGGATGCAATGAATGCAGGCCCTGAAAAAATTAATGGCAAATGTACCTATGGTATTGTGGGTGACGTGCGCTGGCTAGTCCCCATTGCGTTTTTTCTGTTCTTGAATTTGTTAGATGAATGCCTGCAGCGTCTTGCATGGCTAGTGTCTTGCACGTATGCCCTCTCCAGATGCCGTTAGTGCAGACAAGTACTGCCGCCGTCACTCAAACTTCGTCTTCCCATTGACGTCACCGCATCGTCATGAATTGGGCTGCCAGGCAAGCATGGGTGGTGTCGATTATTATTTGCTTTTCTCACGGATACAGTCAATGTGCACGGGGTATTCACGTGATCGCGCACGCTTGCTCGCACTGAATTGCGTAACCGTCGTATTAAGTTTAGAGAGCACAACTCAAACAGGTTCTTTAACATTGAGAAGACAGATGCTTTCATTATAAGAAGGCGCGCTGAATATAATACCTGCGATACACATGCGCGCACAGGCAAGGAAAAAAAATTCAAGGGACACCTATGGTTATCCCTACGTGGGTGAATGTGAAAGCATTGCAATCACCGCGCAATGTCTATGCTCTTTTAGTCGTCTTAATTTGAATTCGCTTTAAATAACACCAAGGGTCGTGGGTTCCACTACCACGAAAGGTCGAGGGTTCGACTCACAACAAAGGTCGTGGGTTCGAGTGCCTAAATAACGGTAGCTTATGTACTTCGTCTTAATTAACAACAAAGGTCGTGGATCTGACCCACCAAAGGTTGTCGGTTCGAGTTCCTTAATGAAATACATCTTAATTAACTGGCGCTCAATTAGCTTCACCCTAGTTATCACCAATTATCGTGGGTTCGACTTACACCAGTAGTCATGGGTTCCAGTGCCATAATAAACTCTATCCTAATAAACCTGCCTTAATTACCATCAGCTTAATTACCTCTGCCTTAACTCACTCTCTCTTGATTAACTTTGCCTTAACTGACGTTATATCCACCGACAAGAAGCGCGCGTAAAATGACACGCTATCAGTAATAAAATTTTCCTACGTAGCTTCATGTTGCAGAGATGCCAGTTGCTTTTAGAAGACAGTGTTAAAAACAATGGTTCACTTGGCTAAAACTACCTTTGGTACCCGCCGTCAAGAGTCGTGGGCGCACCAAAGCAACTAAAACAAAAAAAAATGTACTACACAGACGTTCTGCGAGAAAAACTGGGCGCCGCCAGCATCCGCGTAGCGAACGCGCGCTCGCTAGCAGACGACGCGCTTGACAACGACAGCAAAACTGAAGACGACGCGTTGTATAATCAATTCCTCAAATATATATGTTTAGCAAGATGGTGTAAACATAAATTTGCAGTTGAAATAAAGCACTATTTTAAGAGCGTACTATGCGCAATCGGCCTCGGCGCCCGCAGCGAAAGTACGTTGAATATGCCGCGGAGCGCGTCTCCGCCCCAATCCAGTTCGCTCGCAGCGCCCTCGCATAATTTTTCCACACGCGGCGCCTCAGCGGGAGAGCGCCGTTCGGCCCACTCGACCATTATCTAGTACACTCTAGCGTGGGTGCGACTACAGTGTAGTGCGACGGCGCAGCTAGGGCAGCTGCCCAGTGCCCGATCTTATTCGTTGGAGTTGCACAGCTGCGTTGTTGTTGTTTTTCTTTTTTTTTGGTGGACGTCGTCGCGTGTTTTTTTTTTTCATTCAGTGTTTTTTTCGCACATAGCCTGCAAGAGATTAGTATGCCTTGAAGTAACTGAGCCATGCCGCGGCATCGACAAAATCACTGTTACGCGCCTGGGTGCCAAACAGGCTATGTTTATGTGAAGAATGGGCCGAAGTTGTCCTTGTTTGGCGTCCCGAAGGATAAAAATAGGCGGAAAGAGTGGGAAAAAACCTCCACAGAGCTGACAAGCCCCTGGACGACATGAGCGCAGTATGCGAACTCCATTTCGAGCCACGTTTTGTGCTCATGTCCACCGCAGTTCCTGATCACTGTGAATTGTCTTTCTTTTTATGGTCTAGTTAGGCCAGTTAGCGAAGGAAACTGCGAGGAAGGTACACTGACCTCCTTACTGGAAGTTGACTATCTCGAAGCATCATGTGACCGAAATGAGTGCAGTCAAACTGCTGCTAGCGCTACTGCCACAGAGGTCACACAAAACGTGGTACCCCAGTATTGCACGGGCCTGCGGGTTTCAAACGACCATAACCAGCACGTGGCCAGAAGCGACTCGAGGCTCACTTACCACATTGCGGGCTATGTTGCGCGGGAGTGTATTGTCATTTCCAGCACAAAATGCCAAGAATGCATAAAGCTGCTTACTATGACGCCACTAGGCGAAAGTTTTCAACTTGCCCGGCTAACAAACTTCTGTCACCGAGGAGGCCGCCTTTATCCCTCCAGTCAGCTGTACGGCTTCGTGAAAAAGCTAGAGGATCTTTTCACAGAATGCTTCTGCCAGAGTGAGCCACACATCTGACTAACGTAATGGACATGCTGGCAGTTGTTAAGAGTAGGCTTCCCCTCGAAGTTGGCTGAAATGTGCACGCTCTTAGCCTCACAGCTAAAATAATTAGTTTTTACATTGTCACACGTCTGCATTTTTATGTGAAAGGAATTAACTGTGACAAGACAGGAAAGCGGCAGAGAGCCAAGCAGCTGAAGTTGAACCGTTGCTTATGAGTTGAATTGCATGAAACAATGGCTTGCTGTACTTACAAATAAAAGCTTTGTGTCAGCAACAGCCCTGTTATCTTCATTTTGCTTACCCTTATATAGCTGTACATAAGCATAGGCCTGAGCCTAATTGTCAAGTGAACTAGTTTTCACTTTTTGTTCAAGCCTCGATCCCTCCATTTATTTATGGAAAAAGTCAACCTGATTTGATTTAATAAATGTGTGCCAGCGTAATGATGGTTAATAATAAACGCAGAAGGCTACTGTGAAGCATGGGAGAACTAAAGTGGAACAATGAAATATTTAAGCCATATGTACAAATTAATTTTGGCTAAGCAAAGCACAAACCTGGTTAGCATGCCTGATGTTTTTTTTTTTAAGCCCAGCTGGGTAGTATGTGCGCACTGTTTTCTGTATGACAAAATTTTACATTAGGTCGACACGGCATGAAGCCGTATATTTGGTCACCGTCCCTTTCATTCAAAATTTTCTTTCAATTTTTTTTACGATTGCCCGATAATTAGGAAAATTCGAAGGCCCCTTCCACATAAGCAAAATCCGTCAGCGATGACCTCTTTGCAAAAAAGGTTTAAGAGTTAGGATAGGCAGCAAATTGCCCAAGAGTTTCCGTCTTCCTTTTCCACAAGGTACTATTATGGCAAATATCATGTGGCTTAAACAAGTATAGTGCTTGCTAAAGATATGTAAAGACTCTCAAGTGTGTCAAAATTAAAAACAAATAAGAGTGTGAACTGCTTCGAACTGAAACCGTCAGAAACGCAAGGAAAGTCAAAGCTTCTGCAAGCAAATCTTCCATTGAAGTTGCCAGTGGCGCCACCTCTTGGATGCGACGCTGACTGCGCCAGAGGAGCGGCTGAGTAAGCCCACTGCCCCCTTCTAGTACACTGTAATGATGTTACGGTGGCTAGAAGGCGTGCGTCTAAATGTCATACAAAAATCCCTCACGTGACTCGATCCTAGGCACCTAGGCACACGACCATTTAGGGACTTTTGAGAAGGCGCGATGGTGGCGCCAAGCGACGACGGCATGCGAAGGCGTGTTCGTTCTCGGCGTGATCGTTCTCTGGCCCGCGCCGACCGCGCCTTGTTCAACATTACGTGTGTGATTGTGCTTGCGTTGCTTGTGTATTGGTTGTAGGTTCTGTGTTACTTGGTGGAAAGCCGTGAGTAATGGTTGTGTGGCAGTGCGGCATTGGCCTCGGTGAGCTCTGGCAATACAGAACCTGCGTTGTGTGATCGGTGTTCCTTGACAATGCGGAGGTGGTGACGATTGAAATGTCGAAGTGGCGTAGCGCCTCGGCAGCGCAGTTCAGCGAACCGCGTCCGCCTTTGCATAACGGACGTCCAGGGATGAGCTCCTCTCTACAAGTCATGAAAATGTGACAGCGTCGACCGCCCACGGTTCAGCGCTGAATGTGTGGTTCAAGTACTGTGCTTGAAACGAATGGCGCAGCTGTGGTGGCAGAACGCCATGAGGCCTCAGTTTGTGCTCTGTGCTTGAAACGAGTGGTGCAGCTGTGATGGCAGAACGCCGTGAAATCCGTGCTGTGCAGACGCTCGAAATATGCAATTCGCGTCGGCGTCTTGGCAACGGCCAGTTCGCGAACCGGCGCCCTGGAGCGGCGCCTCTGTGCCCGCCCTATTCGGTAGCGTCGACGCAATAATATTTACGTAACCAGTCCTTGCTTGACAGACGCCGATGGCGAAGGTGCTGCGATATGCTGCCGGCCAGCTTTGCAGTTTTTCTCACATTAAAAACATGTAGCATATATACATGCCTAGCATGTGTTATAAGACAATGTCTACCATGAGAAGATTGTCAGGAGTGCCCCAGTACACTCCCAATCTGGCATTCCACGCTTTGCATGCCCTCAGTAAGCATGATGACAATATGGGCCCATTTTCTTCAAAGTGAGCTGCTATTCTGTTTGCAAAATGGGGATGCTAGCTAAGCTGGTTTGTTCTTTGTGTTTTGTCAATTTGATGAGAAATTCTTGGCAATGTTCTTTTAAGGTGCTTTTAAAAGATGTTAAGCCTACCAAAACACTGCACCATTGGCAGTGTTCTTTGATGGTGACAGAAAAGTGAAACTGCAGGTCATGCTGCATTTTTGGAAAATTTAAGAGCAATATCGGCACCCACAACCATACAACTGTGATTGAGCCATGGATGGCCACATGCTTTCTGCGCAAATTATAGGCCCTTACGCAACATCAGTGAAGAGCCAACCGGCCAACGTACTGTGTTCCCTTCGACCTAGGCACTCTACAGTTCATTCTTGTCGCAACAGCTGATTGCCCCGCAAGTTCACAGCCTGTGCCTTCTGCTGCTACTACGGTCAACTCGTCACCCGTGCACAACACTTCTAGTTGCCCTAGTGGTAGTGCCGTTGCTTCTAAATATTGAGTAACCACACATTGTAGGCTACAAGGGCATTGTTGCACTGCATCTCATCTCCATGCGTGTTGTGTTGCTGTTTGCATACATGTCCTTGTTTGATAAGTTCTCTGAATTTTTTGCACTACGGCAATGTCTCGATTGCACTGTGGCAGTGTTGTATGTACTATCGATTAACCTCCATATACACAAGTGCTTTGATCATCAATCTTCAAAAATGCAACCTTCATGCTGCTCCTTCCTTCACAAGAAAGCTTGCATATCAAACATTATTCTTGCCCCAACTAGAATTGGAAGGTTCAATTTGGTCACCTCACCAGGCATATCTAATCCACATTCTTGAGTATAGCAAAAACTGTGCTGCACAGTGGGATTGCAACGAATATTTGAGCGTATCTAACATTATGGTGTCATTGTCACTACCATCCTTGGAATCATGCCAGAATGTAGTGTCGCTTTGTCTGCTACATAAAATTATTCATAGTGAGCAGTCGTCCACCTTGCCTCTTGTTTGTCCATCCCACACATCTAGGTGCTTGCGCAATCGCCTTAGCGTCCAGCACATTTTTGGTCGAACTAATGCCTTTGACTTGTCTGCTTCGCCACGTGCCATTAGGCATTCGAATGGTCTTCTCGATAACATTGCTGACATTAACAATACTGTAACCTTCAAACAAAAAATCAGTATGTTTGGGTAGTGTTCAAGTGGTTTCTATTTCTGGCGTATGTAACTTTTTTATGTAATTATGCAATCGTACTATTCACTGTATAACCCAGCTTTCTAATGGTAGAATTTTACTTCACGATTGTATAATTTCTGTTCTTTTCAATTTATTGCGTTGATCTTGTGTCACTGTTTATATTTCTAACGTTGTATAACTTTTTCGCTCCTTTGTTATGCAATGCCCTCCACGCAATACTCCTTCTGGAGCCTGTGACGTAGATGAATACATAAACCAGATGGCACTACTGTTTCTTGTGAAATCAAAATTGTGTATATTGTTGTGGTTTTACCAATAGAAGGTCTAAATTGTAAATTGTTCTCCTGCAATGCCGGCAACGTATCCATAACAGGCCAGTTGTGTATATTGCCTAGAATTATCGTTTTTAGACCCTGAAAAGTGTGGAATATCCTATCTTCCTGTCTGGCCGGGTCTTTATCTATTTTTCCGTAAACTTGGGTCACTGGGTAATCCATGGTAAAATGGGTAGAGCACTGGGGCTGTTGTGCTGAGGACACCCAGTTTGAAACAAAAATAGGTCACAAGGTATGGGCCGGGCCGCTCACCAATGACAAAAAAATTTCTTAGGTGCTGGGCAGATTTGAATCACCGACTTAGCGGCAACCCTGCTAACAGGCGGAGGAGTCCAGAGGGACTCGGGAGAGAGGAGCCCGGCTCATACATGACTGATCTCTGTGGTGGCAATACAATGTCTCTACATTGTTTCAATGCTATCGTATTAGCATCGGCACCATCGTGAAATGAGTTGTGCCAGAATTTTTCTTTCTAAATTTATTCGCCTGTACCTATGTGCCACAGCTGAGCTTCTATCTCAACATTAGTTGATCTCAACTGAAGTAATGTATATATAGCCTTAGCTATAATTTCTAATGAGCATGACTGATTCTTATCAAGAGTAACAGCCGCTTCAATTCCTTCACAATCTGCTGTGTAAACAGAACAAATGGTGAAACGTGCGCGACAGTGCAGTGAAGTGTGGTGATGAGTGGCAAGCGAAGACGACGCACAGAAGAGCATTCAAGCCACAACGAAAGTCAAGTTCGCCGCCAAAAAGGTCAAGAGAGAGCAGTTTTTTCAGAAAAAACTCTTAAAAAGGGGAGCCATGTCATGAGTAAGGCGCCGACGACGCCATAAAGAAGACGAAGACGATGTGAGCGGAGCGTTCTGAACGGCGCGAGCGCGCGAGGCGCGTGACCCGAGGCGTGATCGAAGGAGAAACGGCGTTGTCTGAGCATTATCGATGTGGCTCCGGGCCAGGAAGGTCGGATCACAGTTGCATTATCAAATATGTTATAATGAAGTGAGTCTGCTACAACTGAGGATCGAACATGTTTTCAGTTTCAACCAAACCATGCCAGTCAATTTCATGAAAGTGGCATTACAGAATTCACAAGCATTCAATTGCACAATACATGCTTATAGGCAATTTTATATTCAGTTCATGGCAGTTGTCATCTTGGGCTGTCGTAATCTAAATTTTGTGCATAGTGACGTCAAGTTTACTTAATCCTGGAACGTTAAAAACACCTGTGCACTGACTCTAGGGTGTTACAGCCAGAAAAATGGGCATGTGAGCAGCCATGGTGAGGGCACCCCAAAGCTCCAGTAAATAGGGTGCCTGCATGCGCTCACCCCCCCCCCCCCCCGCCTCTTCACCATTCAGTGCAGAGTAGGGACAACTGCGTCATTTGCAACTGAACAGAAGTTACAAAAAAAGAGTTCCATAGAAAAATTTACTTTACTTTTCATTAATTGTACATAATGACGGGAGTCTGCAGTCAGGCATTCCACTCACTAAGGCACATGCAAACAAAAATGAGTAGCTCATGAAAAATTAAGCCCTCGAACATGCAATATACATCCATCACCTGTGCACCATCAGCCCGATTACAACTTTTCTATTACTGTGCAAATATAGCTGTAGCCTATTGCCTTTGCACACTCAACTTCTTTCAGTGGTTTATGTGTTCAATTCATTAGATATCTTTAGTGGCACACCTATTTTTTTTTAGAAGCTCAATCACCACATATCTGTGATGCTTTGTTTCCCAAGCACCAAATAATGCCAGCAACCTCATCACGTTATCATGGCAATCTCTTAAAAGTCACAATTTTATTTGGTCGTTTTGACAAGATTGCCAAGCTGATTAAACATGAATTGCACTGAATCCTTCTATATAATCTCAACTCTTCCCTTGATCGGCACCAGTATATCAAGCTTTAAGTTGACAACTTGACGCATCACTTTCATATTCTTCAGGATAGGTAGGTTATCTTTATGTTTGCTTGGATTGTTACACATTTTTGATGGCAAGCGCCATGAACACTTCCAAATTTTGCGAGAACTTTCATTTTTCAACTTCTATTTCATCAGTGACTCCACCACACCTACCGGTGTGATAGTTTTCTTTACATACAAAGAGTATGTTATACTTTCACAAGCATCATCCAAATGTGGTTCACGTTTAAGGCATTCACCAGACATGGTAAAGCAACATTTGGCAGCAGTTGCAGCAAATAGAGCAATGTAACAGTCAGAAAAGCAACTAACCTAAGATTTTACAGCAAAATCCCATTTTTGCAGCTACTCTGACGCCATTGCTGTAATATAATATGTAGACAACAGACAGCCTAAGCTAATGATCAAAGAACTGCTCAGTGACAACAGAAATTCAGGCATGGGATCAAACAACCGCTCAGTGATCCACAGATCCAGATGTGATGCTGCAGCAACTGTGGAATTCCTTTCACGTGTTTTCACAGTACACCCATGTGCACAAGAAATCTAACACTATAGGGTATACCATTTGGGCAGCTGCTTTGGTTCTACTACCACTGCCAAAGTCCTGCACCCCTCAGTCAGTCAATGGGCAGTGAAAGTACTGGATTTGCATGTAAGAAACATGACCACAAATATCATGCAACGAGCGGCTTTTGGTCTCTCCTTATTGTGATTATATGTGTCACGAACCCGAATATAATGCGAGGCGCGTCCTGAGGCTGGAAATTTCAAGGAAAAAAAGGCAATATCCGTGAAAGTGAGCCATCAGGTATAGGGTGTGTCCTTCTACATTGAGCTTATTCCAATGACAAAATTCAGTGAGGCACGTGACACAGCCACCAACTGCACACCCCCTCACCACACATTCGTGCTGAGCCCCAACCCACACGATGGACTCCCATGTCTCATGTGAGCAGTGAGTGATAATCCTAACAACATACAGCTTGTTTGCAAGCAGAAACAAAAATAAGGGTTCTGCAAACGCCACATTCGAGTTGAGGCTATATTCACAGCATAGCTGCAGTGCACGCTTGCTTGCTGTAGAGACTGCATGCCATCATAATAAACATGTACGGCATTGTTGACATTGTAGCATTGTCTCAGCGGGTTAAGATACGATTTGTTGCCCTTTTTGCACAAAAGCACGCGTCTCAATTGTGCGAAATTAGGGCACCACAGCTGCACTACTCGTTTCAAGCACAGTACTCAAACCACACATTCAGCGCTGAACCGTGGGCGGCCGACGCAGTCACATTTTTGTGACTTGTAGAGAGCAGCACATTCCTCGACGTCCGTTATGCAAAGGCGGACACGGCGACGCCACTTCGACATTTCAATCGTCACCACCTCCGCATTGTCAAGGAACACGGATTACATAACGCAGGTTCTGTATTGCCAGAGCTCACCGAGGCCAAAACCGCACTGCCACACAAGCACTAATCACGGCTTTCCGCCAAGTAACACAGAACCTACAACCAATACACAAGCAACGCAAGCACAATCACACACGCAATGAACAACGCGCGGTCGGCGCGGGCCACAGAACGATCACGCCGAGAACGAACACGCCAGCCCATGCCGTCGTCGCTTGGCGCCACCATCGCGCCTTCTCAAAAGTCCCTAAATGATCGTGTCCCTAGGTGCCTAGGATCGAGTCACGTGAGGGATTTTTGTTCGACATTCAGACGCACGCGGCTAGAAGGGGGAGGTGGGAGCAACGCAGCCGTCGGAGAGTGCGGCGCGTGTTGCAGTGATTCATGATGCCGAGTGGTGGCGCGCGCGTCGACACTAAGATGCCTCCGCTGTAGTTTGGCTGCTGCCGGAGCTAGCGAGTGCGCTCGGTTTGCATGGTTCTGTTCGGTTCTTTTAGCTCCACAGCTCATTTCTGTTTGCATTCACGCTGTGCAGTTGTACCTCCTTGTGGTGACAATAGTTTTACACGTTGCCATGCCGTAAGAAGCTATGGCAAGTCGCATGAAACGACAGACGCACTGTTTTGCGCCGGGCTGCACAACAGGCTATGTTTCTGCTTGAAAAGCAGAAGAAAAAAAAAACATCCCTTTTCTCGGTGTCTGATGACGATGAGGCACTTAAAGCGTGGCAGCGGCTCGGGCCCCATGCATATAAGGCCTTAAACAGGACTTGGAAGATATGCGAGCTGCACTTCGAACCCCAGTTGAATCATCTACAGGGTTTACCAACTATCGTGCAACAAGATTTAAAAATATCCTAATGCCCCGTAGCTGGACAGAACCAAGGTAATGTTGTTTGCCGTCGCTTGTAGATACTCCAATTATTTTTTGCATTCCGCTTAATTGCATAATTAGTCTTAATTAATCAACTTCTCGATTATTACAATTAGATGAAAAGGGTCAATGTGAAAATTGTACAACTTAATAAACTACCGATACAACTTTCCTTTGCTCAATACGTGCTACATAAAAGTGTTTTTCCGAGCGTGAAAGAAGCCAGCGAATACACGCAAAGTGCCTCGAGCGGCCAGTCGCGCGGCAATTTTGCGTGTATTCGCGGGCTTCTTTCACGCTTTGAAAAACTCTTTTATGTAGCACGTATTGAGCTACAGAAAGCTGTATCGGTAGGTTTTCAAGTTGCTCTACAATTTTCACATTGATACTTCTCATCTACTTATAATATTCGAGAAGTTGATTAATTAATGAAGACTAATTATGTAATTAGGGGGAATGCAAAAATAATCTGAGTATCTACAAGTGACGGCAAACAACATTGCCTTGGTTCTGTACAGCTACGGGGCATTTGCATGTTTTTAAATCTTGTTGCATCATAGTTGGGACACCCTGTATAATGGATCATATAATAACGTACTGTATGTCGTCCTTTTGATTATTCTTCATGTCCCCGCCGTTCTAGTTCATCAGCGACTAAAATAAATTTGTTTACTTAAGTCCTATGTGGAATGATTTCTAAAGCATCATATATTGGTATTAACCAATTTGACGAGCAGGATGCAGTGCGTGGCAGTACTATGACCTAAGTAGCTCTTCACATTGGTGCAGCTTTTTTTACCCACACCACTAGCATAATCTTTTTCGCAGTAGCTGAAATAATTCTTTTTTTCGCTCCCGACGATTCGGGAAAGCACGTAGAACGCGTGCGACCGAGACGAGCGAGAAATATTTGTGCCGGCCGTGACGTGCCCAAATCTAATGCATCATTTTAGCACTTAACCGCTCATCAGAGGATAGCTGCTATTCATTTATTGTCTCCTCTACTAACAAGGCACGATATGCATTAGCTTAACGCTAGTTATCTCAAATATGCGACCGCTAATTGCGAGCAGAAACGCCCGCTTCGAAACCCGTGGCACCAACCGCCGTGCTTCCGTGCCCGGGGAGCGATCTTGCTGTCGACTGCAGCGCCGCCGCTGCTGTCATGATTGCTTGCAACACTCCGCCCCCGCCGTTGCTCTCACCTCCCCCTTCTAGACACCGTAATGATGTTCTGCAGGTAGTACACTGTACTGCAGGTGTTATAGATGCTGCAGATGGTTCACCGCGTATTTCCGGCTCCCAAATTACTTCCGCCGCATGCAACCACCACAACAGTGGCCTCAAGATCTTCGTAAGGAATTCTAGTGAGAGCTGCCACTCAGACGTGGATTTGGGCACCACTTATTGCTACGACGAGCCGAAGGATTTCGTTTCCGAATTATTCATTACGTTATCAGTATTTACTGAGCCACGCTGTGAGCTAACTTTAGTTCACGCCTCGCGTTACTCGAGGTATTTTTCTATAAGCGTCGGGGAAAATGCTGCCAGCTCCAGCCTCTAGGATCAGCTTCGGCTGTTCACGATCGAGTGCCCAAGAGGCGGCCCGAGCTCGATGCATTTTAGAATAGTGATGCCTTTCCTAAGCTTGATTCATAAAATAGGCATGTTATTTCTATCCCGCTCTCTCTCTTTCTCTCTCTCAATTTTGTATTTTTTACTCGAAAGCAGCTTGACGCTGAGTTAGCAAATGCTGCCGCTTAGAGGCACAATGGACTCTGGAGAAAACTTGAAACCTTCTCGCATTTTACTCGTGCGAAGAAAGGACAGTTGCGACTGCAATTCGCCTTTGAGTGCAAAAACGGAATGACCTGCTGGCCCGTAGCAGAACAGGTGAGTAAAAAGTTTACAGTTTCAATTACCACCTGCATTACGGCGATGGCAATAACCCAGGTAGTATTAGTATCGAAGCGTTGAACTGTGAAATTTTTAAACAGGATTCCCTGGCAAGATTCGTGCAATCTGAAAACGTGTGCGTAAGTTTCTGTGAATGCAGGCACGAATGCGTGTGTTGCCAAATTTCCGAGGGGGCTGTGTACCTTACCTTCAGTGTGACTTGAAAATAATAAAGAAATGAAATTCCACTAGGGAACACGTACGCGCGCGGCGACGATGTAACCGTGTTTGGACTTTAGACGCAACCTCACAGCGATGACCAAGACCACAACCACGGTAGAAATGCGCTTGGAGTCCCCACATAATTGCTATCGCAATAAAAGGAAATACCTCTTGCTCAGTTACCTGTTATTTTATCATAGACAACCACTTTTGTTAAACCTAGTGAAAGCATTCTCACGTTCCAAAAATACTCATTTCACGGGTGGTCAGCCCGCCGGTGCAGACAACAGTAAAGGAAACGAGCCCGCGCACTCTGATAACTCGTTCTTCGCGAACACACTCGGCTCGACCAGGCTGGCGCACCCTCCGTTACCGTCCCTACGTCACATTAACTGAAAATGGCGCACGTGCCTTCTTGCTTCTGCAAAAAGGAAACGTAATAAATATCCTATAGCGCATTCGATTATCCTTTCTTTAAAAAAGCCGGTGGGCCGGCAATATCTGTGTGTTTCCAAAGACTAGAAGGGCAAGAGGGGACGGAACAGCAGCGGTCCTCCACGCGCACCGTGCCGTGGCTACCGATCTTGAGATAACGGCAGACGACGAGCGAGTACAAAGTGCGTCCACCGCAAGTACAAAGTGCGACAGTGCGCTCGTGCCTGTGCCGAAGTTCATGATCATGTGGGAGCCTCACGCAAGACCTTGACCCTACCTTAAAACATCCTCATTCTCAACTGCAATATTTTAAATTTTGAATGGCTTTATGCTTTGCAGATGTAATAGTTGCCCTCGAATGCGGAATGAAATTCGGAAATTTTGTAGTAGAGTAAGAAATTTGCCGAGTTTCTTACTCCATTCCGAAACAACGCACCACGAGACGCTTTTAAAACCAAATATGCGCATAAAGTAAAATTTACCTGTGAAAGAGGGGTCCTTCTCAAATTCCTTCTTATATGCACGGCTGTATTTCGCCCACTTGCCCACGCTTAGTTTTGAGAACAGTTTTCTTACTGAACCACGCGTGAAGCGGCAGCAGATGGCGCCGAAACCAAAACAAAAAGAGAGCTTAGCTTGGAAAGACGTGTAAACACGGCAGCGATGACTTAAAGCCATCCACTGAGCGCTGACATTGCCTAAGAACGCAGCCTTCGAGATTGCCTACATAAGTATTGCGCAGCAATAAGCTTTGGGTTTTCATAAACCGGCGTTCCCAAATTTTGTCAGTGCCGACGTGGTCCCCGGGAACCGGACGTCCTTAATACAAACATAGCCCAAATATTGCCATGTAGCCAACTCGGAATTTTCGACACCAAGCCGCGCAAAAAGTAGCCCAATTTGGCTACAAATAGCCCAATCTGGCAACCCTAATGCGCCAGAGTCAACAGCGCAAACGCGCATTCGCACAGAAACGCGCATACAAATACACGTTTTCATAAACATGAATTGTAATATTTATTAACAAATCTTCTAATGTAATGATACTTCTTAACAATTTCTGCGCTTTGCAAGAGTATCAAAGTTTTCTGCTGAGCTTCTTTGAAGCACTATTTTCTTTATCGCGGTAACGCAGTGCACCGGCCGGCCACGTACGGAACTCCGCGGGAAAGGGTGCGAAATTCAAACGTCGCAAACGTTGCGCCCTGTGTGCACGCACAGTTTTCATCGTTTGGATGAAAAAGAAATACTTTTTTTTAAACGTGGACCAACGGGCGCGAAATAAAGTATTGACCAGGAACGTGCACAATTGTCGCTGTTCGTGCTTGTTAGTTTGACATCATGACAAACGGTAGACAGCATGTCGTCCCGTTCTTTAAACATTTGTACCGGCGCTTCCGCGCTACGATTTGTCACCGGCAAAGTAAAACAGCGTAGATTGTGCTTGGTGGCCAAGCAGTCTGCCAGCACATTGGCCAGCATCCCATCTGTGTTACAGAAAAGACCTAGGCCTTCATGTAAAATATGGCCACCACGTCGGAGATATCACCCAAACTTTTTCTTTCATTCTATTGTGCGCTAAGGGTTAAAACTAAACGAAACGCACTCTTTAGAAAACATATTTATTCATTATGCTTACACACTACTTTTCCCACCGTGTTGCCCATATTTATTATGGAGACAATGCCGTTTTCTAACATACAGAGCACTGGCCACTTGCAATATATACGCCTATGGGAATCCAGGATGTGTCCAATCATCGGTCATTGGTCACTGCTTGTACGCACGTTTGTCTTCTGCTCCAACTTTGTTTCTGTATATATACGTGCAGGATGTTCATTTTTATGTTTTACGGAATTTTTAGAAATCCCCTGTGGCAGGTTGCATAATTCTTATCATTGAGCTGGGTTATTCAATGAGGCGGACATTAGTAGCACGAGAAATCGAAACATATATTCAACTAATTAACAAAAAATACTAATTAACCTTTTATTTAATTACTTTACGACACATATTGCAATTTACGAATTGTAGCCGATGAGCTTGTCACGCGTATCCACTTCAGTAGCGCAGCCAGGATCTCTGCCAGGGGGAGTGGGGGGTTGACATTTTTCCAATACCATCTAAACAGCACTAATTTCAATTTCTTCACGGGAAATTGTCAAAAAATGTGCCTTTTTGCGAGTGTGCAGACGATTGCGCGTCTTACATCTTAGTTGCAGTACTCAAATGCGCAAGGAAAGAAAAGGGGTTAAACAAAAGGGGGGGGGTTAGGTTGGCATCAGGGGGGGGGGGGGTCACAACCCCCGAACCCCCGCCCCCCCCACCCTCGGTGCGCCACTGACCACTTGGAATGAATTTCCAGAATGACACCAGTTTGGAGATATGCGCCCTCAAACTCGCCGTAAAAATGCACTGTTGTTCCATTACTTTTTTACCAAAATGCTGTTTTATACATTGAAGCACAGAAGTAACTGGAACGCCCACGTATTTCGTCCCACACTTTGGGAAATAATATCTCGAAACTGGTGTCATCCTGGAAATTCATTTCAGGTGGATGCGTCCTGCAAACTCACCGGCTACAATTCATAAATTGCAATATGTGTAGTAAATGAATTAACTAAGTTCATTAGTTCATTTTTGTTTATTATTAGAATATGTGTTTCGATTTCTGGTGCTACTAATGTCCGTCTCTTCGAATTGCCAAGCGCAGTGGTAGGAATTATGCTACCTGCCACAGGTGATTTTTAAAAATTCCATAAAGCCTAATTTTGAACACCCGGTATATACAGGGTGTCCCAACTATCTAGCACCGAGACTTAAATATATGCAAATGCCACGTAGCTAGACAGAATTGAGGTAATGTTGTTTGCCGTCGCTTACAGATACTCAAATTATTTTTGCATTAGATAATTAATTTGATAATTATTATTAATAAATAATCTGTTTCTCGGATATTATAATTAGATGAACAGAGTGAATAAGAAAATTATATAGCAACATGAAAAACTGCCGAGACAGCTTTCTGTTGCTCAATACGGGCTACATGAAAGTGTTTTTCCGAGCATGAAAGAAGCCCGCGGATACACGTACAGTGCCTCGAGCGGCTAGTCGCGCGGCAATTTTGCGTGTGTTAGCGGGCTTGTGTCAAGCTCAGAAAAAAAAATCACTTTTATGTTGCACGTGTTGAGCAACAGAAAGCTGTATCGGGAGTTTTTAGTGACACGAGCATCGAGTGACACTCTTGTTCTTTGCACAGCACTTCTGGTTCACTTCCAGAGATGACCGGCGGAGGTGAAAATAAATCAGAAAAAAATAGTACAGTATAAAATTAACGGATTTCATTATAGATATGATATCGGAGCATAAGTTTAGTTACAAGTTGAGTTACTGAAGTGCCTGGAATAATTAGAATTATTTAGCTGAGACGACCGGGGACGAAATCCAAGTAAATCAGAAAAATAGAAAAATATAGTACAGTATACAAATTCATGGGTTTCATTATAGATATGACATCAAAGCATAAGGTTTATTACAAGCTGAGTTGCTGAAGTGTCTGGGATAATATAACTAATTAGCTGAGACGAGATTCAAAATAAATCAGGAAAAAATTGAAAAGTATTACAGTGCAAAATTCGTGGGTTTCATTATAGATGTGATATCAAAGCATAAGCTTAGTTACAAGTTGAGCTACTGAAGTGCCTGGAATAATTAGAATGAATTAAGATCACTGATTACCGCAGACCAAAGCACACAACACCAACGCTGAGGTGGTAGTGCCACTAAGAGACACCTAAGTCAAAGGTTAAGGTCGCCTACTGTTTTAAACATGAAATGTTTTAGCTCCCGTTGTCGGCCACCTTCAAGTGACCTTGAGCCAAAAGCCAGAGCCTCTACTTGAACTTCCTCGTCTTGCTGGTATTTCAGCTGTAACGCCCCTTCACTCGTGATCAATAGATTGTGTGAGGTTGCAACCACAGTCCCCCACGTGTGTCATCTTGTGGGCATCACAATCCGTTCCTGACGGTGACTGCATAGTGTCTCCGCTTGTTGAAATTCTACTCGCTCTAAATGTTGCCGTTCCGCACACGTCACCGTCACCGACACACCAGGCACACCTTCCGCTCCTAAACTTCAGCTTCTCGACTCAAGTTATACTAAATATATACACGGTGTTTCACTTAACTTCAACCATGTTTGCAATATACCGGGAAGGCGAGAGGGAAGTACGGGTTGCCCCCCCCCCCTTACGACTTGAGAGATACGCCTTTGGTTTAAGTTATGTGAAACACTTTATTTATTGAGGAAGAAGATGCGGTCACTGACCAAGTCAAAGTAATACACAGAGACGTTTCGGGACCCGTACGGGTTCCTTGTTCACACTAAGCAGGCAAGAGCCTGCTTAGTGTGAACAAGGAACCCGTACGGGTCCCGAAACGTCTCTGTGTATTACTTTGACTTGGTCAGTGACCGCATCTTCTTCCTCATCATGTTACCTGACCAGACGAACTTTCGTCGAATTCTTGACTACACTTTATTTATTTATTTATTTATTTATTTATTTATTTATTTATTATTGATTACAAATACTAGCAGAGCCCGAGGGCATTACAGAAAGGAGTGGTTAATACATATACAAGTGTGCAATAATACAATTTAGGAAAATGCAAGTTAACAAAATGAGTAATATTGAATGGCACTTCTGAACTTAGTGTCGATAGTGGCAGCGATGGAGGCAGGCAGGTGGTACCATTTTGCGCTGGTTTTGGGAATATAAGAATCATTAATTAATTTCGTTCGGCAAAATGGCACACCAGCCTTAAATTTGTGGTCCACGCGCGATGAAATGTGCGTCGGTTGAAGAAGAAGGTAGCTTTTGAAGACTTCATTTTGATGATAAATTTTGTTAAAGAGGCAGCGACGAAGACATTTACGACGTGAAGACAAATCGGGCAGGTTTAGTTTGTTCTTCATTGTGGACGCAGAAGCGTAGCGGGAATAATTTGGCAGAATAAACCGGGCTGCGCGATTCTGAACAGATTCGAGGGTAGCGATTAGTATGGATTGACTGGGGTCCCAGATGCTGGATGTATATTGTCGCGACGTCGGAAGCTCGAGGGACAAACGAAACGCACTTGTTGGAAGAGGCAGTAACAATAACGGACGGTTTTTTAATACCGCGCGCTAGTCACTGCTTTTCTTCTTCTTCCTTATGTTTTTAGTTCCGATATGTAATTTTACGTCGTCGCCATTGCCGCACTAGACACGCGGCATTTGCCTCCGTCCCAAGCGAAGTATCGTCGCGATGCGTAACTTGAGCGTATGCATGTACAAGACACTAAAACGCGAGTCACTCGGAAAAGTGCGGCTTCATGCGCACCACATGCACCACTTCGGGGAGTTGCTTGCGGCGCCACGAACAAGCTTCACCATCGGGCATGACCTCGTAATTCACGTCGTTCAGTCATCGGCTAACTATGTATGGGCCAAAATATCGCCTTAGTAGTTTTTCAGAAAGTCCCCTACGCCGAATGGGTATTCAAACCCACACTCTCTCGCCGGGTGTGTAGGCGACACATTTGTGCTGACGATTGCACCGCATTGCGTCCTGGTCTTGCTGGTGGTGGATGCGTACACGTGCAAGCTGTCTGGCTTCTTCGGCACGTTGACCAAATTCTTCAGCATCTGCATGGATATCGTCGCACTTGTGGGGCAGCATTGCGTCCAAAGTTGTCGTGGCTTCGCGACCGTGTACCAAGCTGAATGGTGTCATACGAGTCGTTTCCTGTTGAGCGGTGTTATATGCGAAGGTTACATAAGGCAAAATCTCGTCCCAGTTCTTATGGTCCACGTCGACATACATGCAAAGCATGTCTGCGAGTGTCTTGTTCAAACGCTCCGTGAGTCCATTCGTCTGGGGATGATAGGCTGTCGTTTTCCGGTGGGCTGTGCCGCTGAGTTTTAGAACTGCTTCTAAAAGGTCGGCCGTGAATGCGGTTCCTCTGTCAGTAATTACAACCGCTGGGGCACCGTGCCTAAGCACGACGTTTTCGACGAAAAATCGAGCTGCTTCAGATGCTGTTCCGCGCTGGGTAGCTTTTGTCTCCGCATAACGGGTAAGGTAGTCATTGGCGACAATAATCCACCTGTTCCCTGCAGTTGAAGTTGGAAACGGTCCAAGAAAATCCATGCCAATTTTGGCAAAGGGCGTTCCCGTTACCTCTACAGGATGTAGGCGACCAGCTGGCTTTTTGGGTGGTGCTTTGCGTCTTTGGCAGTCAGGACAAGTGCGTACATGATGTTTAACATCGGCTGGAAGCTTCGGCCAATAATACTTCCGCCGCAGTCGGGACAATGTTCGTGTGGAGCCCAAATGACCTGAGGTGGCCTCATCATGACACGCAGTGAGAACTTCATTGCGACCAGCAGGTACGACCAGTAAGTAGGTGCTGCCCGTCGGAGAAAAGTTCTTATAGAGAACATTGTCCTTCAAACAAAATGACGCCAGACTGCGTCCAAACAGTCTAGGCACGTCTTTGCCTCGGCCTTCCAAGAAATCAATGAGCGGAAGCAGTTATGGGTCGTCGCGCTGCTGCTGGGAAATGGTAAATGTATCGACGACTCCCAAGAATGCAGAGTCTGTGTCCTGATTCTCAGTGACAGAAGGCTGTATAGGTGACCGAGAGGGGCAGTCGACGTCGGTATGCTTTTTTCCCTGACTAGTATACGTCGGTCATGTTGAACTCCTGAAGCCTGAGGCTCCAGCGCACCAATCGACCGCAGGGGTCTTTTAAATTAGTCAGCAAACACAGAGAATGGTGGTCACTGACGACGGGTGAATAGCGACCATACAAATAAGGGCGAAATTTAATAACAGCCCACACAACGGCCAGGCATTCTTTCTCCGTTGTGGAGTAGTTTTCTTCTGATCGCGAAAAAGTTCTGCTGGCGTAGGCTATCACTTTCTCGGAGCCGTCTTGCCATTGCACCAGCACGGCACCCAGACCTACATTGCTCGCGTCGGTATGAAATGCTGTCCGGGCGTCCTGGTCAAAGTGTGCCAGAACTGGGGGCATTAGCAGATGCTGACGTAATTCGTTAAATGCCATTTGCTCGCGTTCGCCCCAAACAAAGGGAACATCCTCTCGTGTGAGTCGCGTCAATTGTGAGGCAATACGTGAAAAGTGCGCAATAAACCGGCGATAATAGGCGCACAGGCCCAAGAAGCGTCTCACTGCATTCCTGTTAGATGGTGTGGGAAATTTTGTGAAAGCATCTATTTTGTCTGGGTCAGGCCGGACACCTTCGCTACTGACGACGTGGCCCAGGAATTGGAGTTCGTTAAAGACAAAATGACATTTTTCAGGCTTTAACATGAGTCCAGCAGAGCGCACGGCTTGGAACAGCCTGTAGCCGGGTTAGATGCTCTTCAAATGTAGCCGACAAAACGATCACATCGTCGAGGTATACCAAGCACGTTTCCCTTTAGACCTGAAAGTACGGTGTCCATTAGACGCTGAAAAGTGGCTGGCGCTGTACACAAACCAAAAGGTAGCACCTTAAATTCGTAGAGACCATCGGGTGTCACGAAGGCAGTTTTCTCCCGATCTCGCTCATCAACTTCTATTTGCCAATACTCGCTGCGTAGGTCCATGGAGAAAAAATAACGTCCGTGGCGCAACCTGTCCAGTGAATCGTCGATGCGCGTTAACGGATAGACGTCTTTCTTTGTTACCTGATTTAACTTGCGGTAGTCAATACAGAAGCGTAAACTGCCGTATTTTTTCTTGACCAACACCACAGGAGACGTCCAAGGACTCTTCGAAGGCTGTATCACATCATCCTCGAGCATTTTCTTGACGTGCTTTTGCATTTCTTCGCGTTCCTTCGGGGCCACACGGTAAGGGTTCTGTCGAATTGGTCTCGTGGCATCGTCCGTTATTACTCGATGCTTGGTCAGTGGTGTTTGCTTGACCTTAGACGTGTAAAAAAAGCAATCCTCAAACTGCTGTATTAGTTCCAGTAGGTGCTCCCTCTCAGCGGGCAACAGAGTCGAGCAAACGTCGACCGACAATGTTGTCGGGGCCGGAATGGTCTTGTCACTCATTCCTTGGTCGTGCACAGCGAAGCAGTCCTTTACTTGTACTATATCATCACAGAACGCAACTGCAGTGCCTCTCGGGACGTGGCGGCGTTCGTTGCTAAAGTTCGTAAGGAGCACTGCTGCATGCCCACGATTTAAAGCCAGAATGCTCCGTGCAATCGAAACGCCTATACGTTGATTTGTTCCGCTATCACATCACCGTGGTAAGGACTCTCGGTAGAAACAGACACAAGGCAGCAGGTTCGCGGTGGCATCGTCACGTCCTCGGCTAGCCGTAAACGCCCGTGTGAGGCACTTCTGTGCTTCTTGAGGACGACGGGCTTGTGTCGACGTCTGTGACTATTAGTGCACTAACACACGCGTCAGCGAACTAACCGCTCATTTCTCTTCTTTCCTTCCCTCCTCTCTCTCCCTGTCATCTTGGTGTTCCCTCTTCCCATTCCCCCGGTGTAGGGTAGCCAACCGGACGTTATCCTGGTTAACCTCCCTGCCTTCTGCCTTTATCTTATTTCCTCCCCCCCCGTGATGTCTATCATAGTTGCAGTCTACATCTGGGTTCGCTGAAAATATGACCAAACGCTCCATTATGTTTATAATAGCTCCATAATCCCGCAGGAAATCCATCTCCAAGATGAGAATAACGAACGTCGCAACAAAGCTGGAATCACCGATGCGGAGTCTGGCGTTACATTTACCCGTTGGCGTCATTAGCTGACCTCCGGCACTTCTTATGTCTGCCCTGTCCATGGTGTTTTCACCTTTTTAAGGCGGTCAACCAGCTCTTGACGCATAATCGAGAAATCAGCACCAGTGTCCACAAGGGCTGTTACGGGATGTTCGTCAACAAAAAGGCTGAGGTCGGCGCGAACACATTCGTCGGCATTACTCGTCGTCGTCATGTCGTCTTGTTGCGGCGGTTGGGAGGTCTTTTCGGCGTCTCGACAGTTGGCAACCTTCCCCCCGGAGGTCGCGGCCGTTAGTTTCCCCGGTGAGGACTGGGGCAACGGCCTCTGACGACGTCTGCGAAACTGGGACGGTTGGGGGAAGCGGAGCGTTGAGGTGACGGAGACTGCCAGCGACGACGTGGCGAAGCGGCTTGGGTGGTCGGCGAGTAACCCTCGTCCAGCGCACGGCGGTACTCAAAGCGCGGGGATGCTGAAAGTGGAAAGCCTCCAAACGCGACGTCTCGATGAGGGCAGTAATGGGCAATGTGGGCCGGTTCCCCACAGTAGAAGCAGAGTGGACGACGGTCAGCAGTGCGCCACAAGTGAGTTCGGCGAGCTGGTGGTCGTCTCCCAGGCTCCGGCTGCCACGATGGAGTGGTAACAGGTCGCGAATGGAACGGCGTGGTCGGCGGTGGACGGGGAGGACGACGAACGACATCGGCATAGCTCAACGGGTGTGATTCGGGGCATGGCGCTGGCGATGAAAAGGCTTGCCGCAGCTCCTGGCGGACGACTTCGGCAACAGAAGCAACTGCTGGCTCGTTAGAAGGAGGCTCGTTAGCTCCTCACGCAGTATTCTGCGAATCAGCTCTCGCAGAGAGCTTTCGCTAATGGTGGCATTCTGAGCGGCGGCGCTCATCGGTGTGGTAATGGACAGGCGGTCAATGTGACGGCATCGTTGCTGAAGTGCTCGCTCGATTATAGTGGCCTCCTTGATGAATTCGTCTACCATGATTGGTGGGTTTGGTACCAGGCCTGCAAACAATTGTTCCTTAATTCCGCGCATGAGATGGCGCACTTTTTTAGTCTCGGGCATATCGGGGTTAGCTCGGAGAAATAGACGGGTCATATCCCCAGCATACATAGCGACGCTTTCGTTGGGTTTCTGAAAGCGCGCTTTGAATAGCTTTTGCGCGTAATCCCACAAGGTCGGAACAGGAGAACGTATCCAGGAGTTGGCGTCGAAAGACGTTTCACGCTTGGAAGCACGCTTCCTGGTTCTGTAACTACGTGCGCGCACTGTCTTCTAGTGCGAAATAAGCGTGCCTAAGTTTTTGTTCTGCGCTCCATTCATTGACGTTAGCAACCCTCTCATACTGATCAAGCCAGTCCTCAACGTCTTCAAATGCATCGCAACGAAAGATCTTCGGAACGCGAGGATGCTGAAGAGTCACCTGGGAAGGGCTTGTCGTCATCTGTGAAGAAGCAAGATTCGCCGAAGTAGGAGTTTCCATGGTGGTCGTAGCTGGAACGCTGGTGAATTCGGGGCTCAGGCCTAACAGGCGGCGGCTGAATCGGTGCACTGGAGTAATGACGAGAGGTTGATTCTCGGGAGTGTGTGTACGGGTCCGAGCAGGCGTCCCGAGCATCAGGTATCCAGCACTTCCACCAGTGTAGCGACGTCGGAAGCTCGAGGGACGGTTTGTTAATACCGCGCGCTAGTCCCTGCTTCTTCTTCTTGCTTATGTTTTTCATAAGTGCCGATATGTCTTTTTAATTCGTCGTCATTCCCACGCTAGACACGCGGCAATGTTCTAGTTTTGGACGGACTAAAGTTTTATACAGAATGAATTTTAAGGAAGATGGCGCTTTGGAAAAGCTATGCGCAGGTAGCCAAGTGTGCGGTTAGCATTGCAGGTTACGTAATCAACGTGAATGTTGCAGGATAGGTCGTTACTTATATTAATGCCAATGTATTTGTAGGAGTTAACGGAATTCTAGGGGGCTCCTTTAAGGTAATAACTGTGGTTTTAACTGCGAAGGCGCCGGGTTATTCTAATGGATTTCCATTCATTAACGTTTCATTGCATAAGGCATTTGTCCCACCATAGAGATAATTGGTCGAGATCTTTTTGGATATTTAGTGAATCGGATGAGTTTATTATTTTATTGTAAATTACGCAGTCATCTGCAAAAAGCTTAATTGATGAAAAAACAATACTGTCAGGAAGATCATTTATATATACAAGAAACAACAAACGGCCCTCTAGAGACCCCTGTGGTACTCCGGACGTAACAGAGGAAAGAGCAGAAGAATAATCGTTAGCAGTTACATATTGAGTTTGGTTTGAAAGAAAGTGTTTAATCCAGTTAAATACGCTAGTGTCGATATTAGGTTAACTAAGTTTGAAAAGGAGTAAGTCGTGAGGTACTGAGTCAAATGCCTTTGCGAAATCGGGAAAAATCCAGTCAATATCAAAACCAAGGTCAGTAGCTATAAATAGATCATTAGTAAACGTTAGTAGTTGGGTCTCACATGAAAGCATTTTTCTAAATCAATGTTGAGAGTTATTAAAGAAAGAGTTCTCCAAAAATTCAGTTAGATGCGAATGTATGATATGTTCTATGATTTTGCATGGTATGCTTGTCAGTGAGATCGGACGATAGTTATCTGCTGAATGAGCATTACCTGATTTGAAGATAGGGACCACGTTCCCCCCCTTCCAGTCGCTGGGTAATGTGGAACACTGTAACGATTGTTCAAAAAGTTTTGAGAGGATGATTGCTGAGTACACTCTAGTTAAGTTTAGCATATTTGAGTTGAGTAGGTCAGCACCAGTGGAAGAGGAGATCTTCAGATTGTCAATGAGCTTGGTAACGCCAACCCAATCTATAACAATGGGATCCATAGGGGGAAAGCTTTGGTCAGGTAAACGTGGTAATAATGCAGGAGCAGCTGTACTGAAGAAGGGAACAAATGCGTTGTTTAAGACTGTGCGAGACTGGCTAAGCTGAAGGATAGTGTCATCGCTATCAGATAACTGTACGAGTCGTGTTGTGGAACCACTGACAATGCTCCAAAATTTGCGAGGGCTTGTTTGAAGTACCGATGGCAGGGTATCATTAAGAAAATAATCTTTTGCGCACTGAATCGCCCAGGTATAATCTTTATGAACTCACTGATATGCTGCCCAGTGATCAGTATTGTTAGTTCGCTTTGCGCGACGGAACATTCTTTTCTTTTTATTAAGCGCTTTAAAGAAGAGTTCAACCATGGTGACCGGGAATTATAGAGGATTTTCTTTTTCGGAATATATCGTTCAACCAGATGTAGAATCTTTTTTTTATACATGGTCCAGTTTCCTTCTACAGAATGTTTGCTGAAGTTGATGATATAGTCTTCTGTAAATAATTCTAACTCAACTATTATTGAACTTGTATCAGCTCTGTTATAGTCCCGTATTATTTTATATTTTTTCGAATTTCTGTGTCGTGCTTTTAAGATAAAGTGAATCAATGAACGATCACTTAATCCTGGGAGGTAAGTTAACTCGGAAACTAACTCTGGAATAGTAGTAAATAGTAAGTCAAGAATACTGTAAGATGTTGCGGTTGTACGAGCTGGCTCATGAACGAGTTGAGTAAGGATAATGTGAGCACAAAGATTAAGGAATTGCATACATTCGGAGGAAACAAAGATTAAGGAATTGCATACATTCGGAGGAAACATTTTTTATGGTAGTAGAATCGCTGCTCCATAGTATTGCAGGAAAGTTGAAGTCGCCTAAAATAAACAGAGGCGAATTGGGAAACCTAATTACAAGGCTATTAAGGACATCATAAAGATCGTTACAAAAAGATGAGGCAGCTGGAGTACGATAAATTGCACAGAAAATAAATTCGCGAATTGCAATAGACATATTTATACAAACAATTTCCAAAGACGATACGACTGGAACAGCCGAGGATGCGAACATGTCACTAACAGCAATAAGTACACCGCTGCCAGATCGGCCGTCATGGTCCCAGCGGTATATATTGTAATTCTTTTCACATTGGAATATTACGGAGTCCTTTATCTTAGCAGAGAGCCAGGTCTCAGTTATAACTATATCAGCATTGCAAGAATCTATGGCTGATGATAACGCGACACGTTTGTTAAGAACGCTTCGTGCACTTGTAAAGAGCAGGGATACATCGTTTTCGTCTTTCTTATCGGTTCTCAGCTATGATGAACTTGAAGTTGCGCCTCCATTGCCCCGCGCCCGCGTCTTAGCAACAGGTTCTATTTCGCACACTGAGTCAGTAACTGTGCAGTAAGCATACTTTTATTATTCATGATGAGTTTGCTATATCGCAGTGAACCTGACTGACCCTTCGACATACTAAATTCAATTAACTTCTTACGCGATTGACGGGTTGATCTATAAAAATCTTCACAGTTATGCCGGATATTTTAATTTTACTTCTTTCGGAGAAGATCGTGTCGTTGAGCTTCGCTGATGAGAATTTTGCAATAATAGGGCGGATTTTGCTGCCATTAAACTGCCTTGTCTGTGTGCTCTAGAAATATCGCCATCGGATAATTGCAAGTTAAGCTGTCTTGAGAGCAAATCACGCACAGAGCTTTCTGACTGAGCCCATGTTTCAGCTGAATTGTCGGGAATGTCGTAAAACAAAAGATTGTCACGTCTGGAACGGTCTTCCAAGTCGTCCAGGCGGGATTGTATTAAGACGTTCTGTCTCTGAACTACCTCCAATACTATGCTCGAGATTTCAGTTCCAGATCTATTGCATTCAATATTTTCAACGATTGCATCAAGAGCAGTCAACCGATTCGTCACGTCGCTAACTTTGTTAGCCAGCGCTTCTTGGTTATCTTTCAGTTCATGAAATGACATCCATTAATTCCTTGTGGCGTGTATCAACCTTTTCAGAGAGGGCTGCGATGGCAGCTAGCACATCACTATGGGTAGGTCCGGGAATTATTTCAATATCACCGCAGACCAGCAATTGTTTCGTAACAAGTACACATTCACATATTGTTATAAACAAAGCACTTGGGCACGGGAAAAGCAGCAAGCAAGCATTACTCGTATGCTTGGAATAAAGCGTTACGCTATTAATAACTTGCACATAGTAGAAAAGGGGAGTCGTGAGCGACGACTGCATGGCTGCCGCTCTCCCCGTGCCCACTGAATATAAGTAGTCGTGGTCCGTGTCTTATACTTTCGTAGGATAAAGCTGTCGATGATGACACCCTTTCGTGGTCAGTTGTGAAGAAGGTGGTTCTGCGCATGCCCGTGTCGTGTAGGCCACAACAGTCGATCGTTGGTTCCGATACCAACAGCTCAAGTAGTAGTGGTGCCAACAGCTCAGGTAGTAGTGGTGCTGGTCTCCTGAGCTGACAGCTCAGGAGACCGAGGAAGCCATGGTGCAAGCAGCATGACAAACTGCACATAGTAGAAAAGGGGATTCGTGAGCGACGAATGCATGGCTTCCGCTCACCCGTGCCCACTCAATTAGTGGTGATTAAGTGAACTATAAAACAATATATATATGCAAAACACGCACACGTCACCGTGTGTGTGTGTTTTTCAGATATATATTGAATCTCAATATTGCTCAACAATGCTCCATAATACTCAATATTATTTAACAATAAGTCAACAGCAATTAGTTAACCACTTTACTGTTGTGAAGTGCTCAAAACTTTATTGTGGAGGTATTGTTGTGTACTTTCAATAACTATGAAGGCATTATTGAAAGGCTATTGAGTCAACAATTCCTCAACAATTTGCCAAACAAAATTTCAATAGTCATTTTTATAAGCGCCAAGGTCGTGCGGCATTATGATGAAACGTGGCGCGTGTACGCTTTTAAGCGCGATACATGCACAATTTCTGTACCACGGCAACGGTGGTGGGAAGAAATTCAAAGGGGCGAGACGCGGTAATTAACCGGAGATGTCTGCTCAATCATTGTGTTGGATCCAATAAAACGACAGGCGAATTTTTCGCACAAACCGGGAACGCGCACAGGAGTCCATAGAAGAACTTCGTCTCCAGGGGAAAATGTGACCTGATCAAGAAGTTTCTTCGAGAGTTTTTTCTTTGCGGACTGCGGTTTTTGTTGCGCAAGAAAAAGCGAGGAAATGCTCAGAAATATGCAGATCTGAGCAAAATGTGGCTCTAACAGCGTCGGAATGCGGGCGACTGTGGCAACAATAATATAATGTAGCGAGAAAACCACTGCAACACAGGGGTGGAATTCACTAAGCTGCGCCGTTCTTACGCACTTCCTTAGCGAAAACGTTCTCACGCTAAGATAAGCGATGCCACCGAAGTGGCAGCGCAGTTAACCCACGACATCATATGAGAGCGAGGAGGTAGCATAGCTCGGATTAAACTACAAGGAATGAAAGAAGCGCGGTTGCCCGATATCGCGATTGCACATGACGCGTCTGTAGTTGAGGCTACGCTCTCCCGACAAACACTGCACACCCCAATTCAACAGCTTCCTTTTCCGGGCGTCTGCTGCAGCGGCGACAAGCTCAACCGCGCTCACCCGTTCACCGCACCACCGTCAAAAGAATTGCGGTGAAAGTGTTACGCATTCTGCTCACATTTCTGCGACAGACAGTACTGCTGGACACATGGCGACATATTTGGCGTAGAAACAGAACAACACTACTACGTTTGTTCCGACAAACAGTCGGAACAATTGGCGGCCAGGTCTGCCAGCCTCACTCCACCTGTATACATCACCACCACCACCACCACCCAATTACAAAGCTACTGAATGTCATTATTTTGATAATAATTAAGGAATTAAAAAAACAAAAGTTCCAAAATATATGGTTCGTATGGCCTCAAGGCAAAGGGCCTAATCGCGCTGCACACTGTTGCAGGTGTGTAGCGCGTAGGCTCATTGCCGCGCGTAGGCTCATTATCAGCTACCTCGCCAGCCCGTACCGTCTAACGACGACGACGTTCTCTAGGGCCAAACGACGACGAAACGCGTGCTCCCTTCGCATAGGATCACTGTCGAGGGAACGGAGAACTAATAAAGTAGCCCAAAAAAGAAATGCACAAAGAAGCCGTGATCATCAATAGCAAATTATGACAGAAAACTTCACTACAAAGCATCCGCACCTGCAAGTTTCCCTGCCTATCAACACTTTGACACCATATCAGCGTTCATCGCTTCTTCTTAGCTTCTCCTCGGCTGATAAAACACGATGATGCCTCGCTCCAGGTCAAGAGTTTTTGCCTGCTGGTTTCGACAGAGGCATTTCGACAGAGGCGAAATGCACAAAGAGGCGTACAAATCAATTTTGGAGACCATTAATAAATCATAGGTTCGCGATGTCAGCGCCTGGAGCCCTTAATTACACTTTCTGCCATAGCCCATGAGCCCCCTCGTAGAAGTCAAGGCTAAGCAGTCAACATCACCGTGATGCTCAGTGCCAACGTTGCCATAAATTTTCAAGTGCACGTCAGAATACTGCACAGCACCGTACTCGAAGCACATGCAGCGGTTCAACATTCTAGCTGGTTTCGGATCAAATCGGTTCAACTCGTCGATCGTGCGACACTGACGCCCTTTGTTTAGAGCAGTCATTGCACATACAGTACGATGCCAAGCTGGTCTGGTATTTGCCGCTTGGGTGGCATCCAAGCGGCGCCCGACGCTCTTCTGTAAACATGCGAACGCAGCCTCGCAGTACGAAGCAAAATGCGGCTCAAGAGAAACAGTCCCTTAAAATTCCGCACGAATGTTGTATGTTCTAAAACGTCATCACCGCGCTTTTATGTCCACTGCAGGACGAAGGCCTCTCCCAGCGATCTCTAATAATCCCTGACCTGCGCTAGCTGATTTCAAGTTATGGCTGCAAATTTCCTGATTTCATTACCCCAGATAATTGTCCACCGTCCTCGACAGCGCTTCCTTTTCACTAGCACCCACTTTCTGTTTCTAATGGACCACCGATTATCTGCCGTATGAATTATCCGGCCTGCCCAGCTCCTATTTCTCCTCTTAATTTCAACTACCCCTACCCCCGTTTGCTCTCTGATCCACACCGCTCTATTTGTCTCTCTTAGCCTTAGGCCTAACATTTTTCGTTCCATCGCTTGTTTGAGCGGTCCTTAACTTATTCTCACATTTCATTGTTAACCTCAAGGTTTCTGCCCCATATGATAGTACTGGAAGAATGGAATGATTGTACGCTTTTCTTTTCAACGACAGCGGAGAGCTCCCGGTCACGATTTGGTAATTGCGGCCGTACGCACCCCGGCCAATTTTAAATATAATGGAAATTACCGTCTCATGGTCAGGGTTCTCGATGAGTAATTTACCAATGTAAACGTACTCCTTTACATACTCTAGAGCCTGACTGCCGATCAAGGATTCTTGTTCGCTTGACAGGTTATTCAACATTACCTTTCTTAACCTTCTCTCACAGTTTCTCGGTTAAGGTCCTCAATCAATTGTTGCAATGTGTACACAGCGTTGCTGAACCAGACAATGTCATCGGCAAGCTGAAGGTTGTTGACATATTCGGCGTTGGTCATCGCCCTCGATCCTCGCCAGTCTTATAGCTTGAATACTTATAAGCATTCAATTAGTATAGCTGGAGAGGTTGTATCTCCTTGCCTGGCCATTTTTTCGACAAGTATTTTTCCACGTTTCTTGCAGATAATTAAAACATGTGAAGCCACAACTATCACTGGGGCTGAGTCGAAGCCTGAGAAGTTGCGGATACGTGTGCTGTGTGAGGGTAAATATGGAAGTTACAAATAAATGAAATAATTATTCAGTTGTCAGCCGCATGCCGCAAGCACCCTGGCCTTTATGTGAGATTCGTTCAGGCCTTCAGTACGATCCCTACGATATATACTTACAACGCTAATTACATTGAAATGTCGTAGCTTTGTCCAAACGCACCCAACTAAGTGATCGAACTGTTCGCCGCCAGGACAGCGCACAATGCAGCATAATTCGAGCGACGTCAATGCTGATCTTGCTGATACGACGCGATTTAGTGACCGCGCTTAGCGTCGGGCACGCTCCACATTGTTCACTTCACGATACCGGGCCACTGTGACTAGATTTTTGCGCCCACATGTTGGCCTGACTTCTGTGCAGCAGGCGCGGCGCACCCTAAGACTTTGCGGCTGGACGAAAGTTCTCGCGCTGCATTCACAAATGCCTATGAAGGGTTTCTTAGGTGAAAGTAAGTGAGGAGGAAACTATAGAAAGAACATCGCACGAAGCGACTGAAAGACGTCAGTGACGTCATTTCGCCCAGGACTGATGTTAGTCTGAGGTTTAGAATAAGCATCTCCGGCCTATAATAGGAAGGCGATGGTTGTCGTATGCTGCCGCATTTTTTCCCCGTCTGCTTTTACCGTTGGCTGTTGCCTGTACTGGCTTTGTGTATGCGAAACTAAAACGTAGTAGTGTCTTTCTGAGCGTTATGCTGCGCTCGTTTTTACGAAAAACGAAGTGTCTCCAGTTACACGTCTCGTTGTGGTTATAAACATAGGTGTGTGTGTGTGTGCGTGCGCGTTTGGACGCATGCGACAATTATTCGCTTCGTTCGTGAGATGCATTTTATTTCGCATCATCACAATGGCGGTACGGCCTTTTATACGCCATTTCTTTTTTTATTTCATCGTAGACGTCCCGCGTCACATCACAGACAGAATTGCCATTCGTCGTACGCATACGCTGGTTCACACCATAGGCCACATAATGAGCAATACCGTGGGCACAGCACTACGTACTTCAACATCGTGCCGAATTAAAACTATGAGCTATATAATAGTAAGCGGAGGCTAACAGCACACAAGACGACAGCGAATTGTGCAACAGCAACACGTTTTGATAACTAGAAACGTTTAGGCGTTTTTCATCGTTTCATCTCGCATGGAGAATTATAGCCTCAAAGCGTTGGAAAAAATCATCATCCGCAGCCCTATGAGCAAGAGAAAGCTCAAACTAGAAAAAAAAATATACGATAGAATTAGGCTCCGAACACATCAATGACGAACTTGACGGTTGGCAGGGATGGACACTGCACTCATGCTTGCCAACACCCAATAGAGTGCCATGACGAGTGTGAAAATTGGGCTACTGCATCCATACAGAAACACAGCCTATCATACAGTAATTCATTGTTTATTACTGCTTGAAACAGCGCGATAGTGGCTGGGTAATTACTGTTTTAGCATCCGTTTCCTTATACTGCCGTCGGGGACCGTTCATCTTCGTCGAAGTCGATCTGTATCAATCGTTTCAAGCTCAGGTAAATCAGTAGCAACGATATACAGCGATTAGACCCGCGCTTATAACCGATGTGTGACAGCGCTTTATACCTAGTAAGCCAAAAAATGCTGTGTGACACACCACCATCGGGTTCGTTTGCCATTTGGAACGGGTGACGCACAGTTTAATGCTTCACTTTCCGAGTAGATGTAATTGATATCGTATCTAGCTAAGCAAAATACGGTTTTGTTTGTGGATTTCACAGGCCCCATTGCGACAACCATCGTGCCGGTCTTCAGTGTAGCAAGCCTAGAAAACCCGAAAACGAGCTTCTCACGTTTTTTGCAGCGCGTCGAATAGCTACGAGTTAGCTACGAGGGTGAAACAGTCAATGTAAACAAACCCGAGATTCGCGTAGGCCTGCGACGTATAAAATGCTTAAAACACGAGTAATGTTGCTTAGTTATGCAATTAAGCAATTTAGTATATTCCTTGGATAGCTTCCTAACGAGCACAAAACTTATCGGGCGCCTGCAGCCTTACACGTTAAGTGCTGCAGCGTCCCCTAGTTGGTCTCCGTGGTGGGTGGCCGCCATTGCCGCCGAAATAAACCAGACCAGTATGGGAACGCCTGCATTTCCCTGTTTACTTGATCGTCACCCTCACAAGAGGGGACGCACCGAAGAACTATTATGCTTATTCAAACCAAGAGAAATTTTCCCCCGTTACCAAGTTGTTCACAGTGAGAACACCGAAAAACCAGAAAGAACCGTATCCCCTTTTCTAGTCGCAAAAGGCTTGACTGACGCCCTTGGCCCAGGTTACAAAGTCACCAAAATGGCGAGCGGGGACCTCCTTCTTGGGATCTGTGATAAAGAGCAGCACAATAAACTCAACAAGCTTGTGGCATTTGGAGACATTCCTGTTACCGTTTCACCTCACCGTTCTATGAATACAGCACGCGGAGTAGTGTCTGATGCAGATCTCATTGACTTGTCCGAAACCGAACTATTGGAGGGCTGGAAAGAGCAAAATTTAACCAACGTACAGCGTATCTTTATCCGACGAGACAATAAAGAAATTCCTACAAAACACCTGATCCTGACCTTTGCCACTTGCGATCTGCCACAAACAATAGAAACCGGATACACAAAGATAGCTGTCAGACCATACATGACGATGTTTCCAATGTCAAAGATTTGGCCACGGCTCGCAGAGCTGCCGTGGTAGACTCACATGCGCGAAATGTGGAGTCCAAGGTCACGCCTCAGATAACTGCGAAGCGACACCTCACTGTGTAAACTGTGATGGTGAACATCCAGCTTACTCCAGATCCTGTCCTAACGGGAAAAAAGAAAAAAGAAATTATCGCTCTCAAAGTGCGCGAGAACATCTCTTTCAAAGAAGCGAGTAAAAGGTGCTCACCATTCCACAGCACAACGTATGCCGATGCGACGCGTCAGGGGGCAGCGTCGGACCGGCCTCCGCCACTTGTCCGGCCCGCGCACAGCGAGCGGTCGGCTGTGGCGCCCCCCGCCCCGGTGGTGGCAGCAGTCCAATCTGCTCCACCCACCCAGCCACAGAGACCCGCTACCCCAGGTACGTCGGGTCTCAAGACCAAGCCTCATCAGGCGAGGTCTGAAAAAAGTTGTCGCAGTTTCACCTGAAAGGCGAAGCATCAATTGCGATAGCAAACTTGTAGAGAGCTATACGGAGTAATGATATTAGCTTTATCAGCTGTATAAACTTGGACATGCAGCAGCATCGCAACACGCAGAAATGTTGTCGACGCCATCGGCGTTTTGACCGCGTTCGCTCAAAATGCGTGCGGCGTTGGTGACTGTTGCCGGAGCCTCTGATATAAATAGGCACTGCGTGCCGCAGCTAAACGTCGCCTCCCTTCCCTCCCCCTCCCCCACGGCCTCTCGCTCGTCGGAAGAAGGCGCGTTTGCTCTGTGTACATGGTGATTGTGAAGGAGAACAGAGACGCCTACTTCTTCAGCCCTTAAGCGAGCACGGCGCAGAACGCGCGTTTGTTCTCCGCCGTGCGTTCACTCCCCGTGAAAGACGCGCCCCTCGCGCCCTTTCACTCGCACATACAGCGTTCGGCGCGCGGCGACGACTCCTTCTCCAAATGACGTCATACGGAACCTCACGGCGACGGCGACGGCGACGCCGACGCCGACGGCAGAAATCTGCTTTTGAGTGTCCATATAATTGCTATCGCAATAAAACGAACAAACAGCCCGCACGTGCGGGCATCCAGTGCCTCCCAGGAGGCGATGGAAACAACACCGGTACCTTTGGTGCCGAAGAACCGGCGTGGCTCTCTCGAGCGCGCCAAAACAAACAAAAAACCCATAACAGGGCCGGACGACGGTTCTGTGTTCCTGTTCTGTGTTCACGAAACACACTTAAAAACATCAAATACAAATTTCTTAACACACTATACAGTATTTCGCAAAGATCGCGATGATGGCCAGACCGCGTCTGGCGGCGTGGCCATTATAGCTCAGAGGTCAGTTGCTTGCCGACATCTCCACCTTCAAACAAATCTAGAGGCAGTAGCAGTTAGGGCAATACTGTTTGACAGGTTGGTGACAGTCTTTTTACTTTACATACCACCCGAACATCGTTTGCAGCTTACGGAACTTCAAACACTTGTCAATCATCTCCCTGAGCCATTTATTTTAACAGGTGACCTGAACGCCCATAATATGCTGTGGGACGACTCGCGATGCGATGCTAGAGGGCGTACAGTAGAAGACTTCCTTTTATGTTCTGGTGCGGTTCGGCTGAATAAAAAAGAACCCACCTTTTATAGCGCCACACATAAGTCATACTCATCAATAGGCCTAACCATAGCCTCTGCGACACTAATGCCATACCTTGACTGGAAGGTCATAAAGAACCCTTAAGTGACCACTTCCCTATTGTTTTAAATCTAACAAAACAAGCTGGCTGCCCTCCACAGGTTCCTCGATGGAAAACCGACTCTTCGAACCGAGAACTGTTTAAAAAGATTACGTACTTACAGTGGGATGCTTTAGTTTCTTTTAATATAGACGATGCTGTGGCATATTTTACAGGTTTTATAATTGACGCTGCAGAAAAACGCATAAAACAAACTAACGCACTTGCTAATAAGCGTCGTATGCCTTGGTGGAACAATGAATGTAAAGAGGCAAAGAAAAAACAAAATAAAGCTTGGCGCCTGCTTCGCGACTCTCCAACTGCGGAGAATCTCATTAATTTCAAGCAGGCAAAATCACAGGGCAGGAGAACATGTCGGCGTGCTAAGCGGGATAGTTGGGAAAAATATATATGTAGTATCAATTCTTATAAGGATGAGGGTAAGGTGTGGAACAGGGTTAACAAATTAAAAGGCCGGGAAACACAACCACTTCCCCTAGTAAACCCTCAAGGTGACAGTATGAAAGATCAGGCCGATTTCCTGGGTGAGCATTTTCAAAGCGTTTGTAGTACATCCCACTATGAGCCAACTTTCTTAAAGTTCAAGGAACACGCAGAGAGGGAGCGCCTCAAACGAAAGTGCGCAACAGAAGTACCTTACCACCGTCCGTTTAGTCTCGCTGAACTGAAGGCTTCCCTCAGTTCTTGCACCAACTCAGCACCAGGTGGTGACCGCATATTATATGAAATGATCAAGAACATGCACTCAGAAACATTAAATACACTTCTGTCTCTTTACAATACCATGTGAATATCTGGACATATTCCATCATCATGGAAAGAAGCCATTATCATCCCAATTTATAAACAAGGCAAGGACCCTTCATTAGCCAGCAGCTATAGGCCAATAGCACTAACAAGCTGTATGTGCAAGTTATACGAAAAAATGGTGAACCGGCGTCTAATCTATTAATTGGAAAGCAACCGTCTACTTGACCCCTTCCAATGGGGTTTCAGGGAAGGTAAGTCAACAATAGACCAGCTCGTTCGCATTGAGGGAAACATTAGAGACGCTTATATACACAAACAATTCTTTCTATCTGTATTTCTCGACTTCGAGAAAGCCTATGACACAACATGGCGATTCGGAATCCTCAGAGACCTATCTGCGATGGGTGTACACGGCAACATGTTAAACATGATAGAAAGCTACTTGTCTAACCGCACGTTCCGAGTTAGAGTGGGCAATGCCCTGTCAAGAAGTTTCACTGAAGAGACTGGTGTGCCACAAGGGGGCGTGCTTAGTTGCACCCTCTTCATTGTGAAAATTAATTCTCTTCACAAAGTCATCATCTGTTTTATTCAATATATGTCGATGATGTCCAGATCGGATTTAAGTCTTGTAACCTTGCAATGTGCGAGCGTCAGGTTGAGCTCGGACTGAACAAAGTGTCAAAATGGGCAAATGAAAATGGTTTTAGGCTAAACCCTCTCAAAAGCTCCTGTATACTTTTCTCTAGAAAGAGAGGCCTAATACAAGATCCAGATATTATGCTGCATGGACAACACATACCAATCAACACTGAACACAAATTTTTGGGCATTATACTCGACAGAAAACTAACCTTCATTCCTCATATCAAGTATCTCAAAGCTAAGTGCCTGAAAACAATGAACATACTGAAAATAATGTCACACACAACATGGGGTAGCGACAGAAAATGCCTCATGAACCTCTACAGAAGCCTTGTACGATTGCGGTTGGACTACGGCGCAGTAGTGTATCACTCAGCTACCCCCAGTGCTCTCAAGATGCTGGACCCTGTGCATCATCTTGGTATCCGCCTCGCCACCGGTGCTTTCAGGACAAGCCCCACTCAAAGTCTCTATGTCGAATCGAACGAATGGTCCCTTGATCTACAACGATCATGTTCTACTTTTAACTACTTTCTGAAAGTACCTACTGATAAAGACCATCCTTGTTATCCTACCATCAACGATATGACCTCTGCAACACTTTTTCATAACAAGCCTGCAGCGAGAGAGCCATTCTCGCTCCGTGTGAGGAGGCTGAGCGAAGATATGGACGTTCCGCTTTTTGAAAATCGCTTAATGGCTCCTGCTTAGCCGTTACCGCCGTGGTTGTGGCACATCATCGACTGTGACACGTCATTTGTGGAGGTAACGAAGCACGCTCCAGAGGCCCACATTCGTAAGCATTTTCTAGACTTATAATATAAGTACTCGTGCCCAGAATACTACACAGATGCATCTAAATCGCATGCCGGCGTGTCTTATGCAGCCGTCGGCCCGTCCTATTCGGAGTCAGATGTTCTTCACCATCATACAAGCATCTTTACAGTAGAGGCGTATGCACTATGTTGCGCTGCGAAACACATCAAGCAGTTAAATCTACGTAAGGCGGTCATATATACAGACTCGTTAAGTGTTGTTAAAACATTGATGTCACGCTGGAAATATAGAAATCCATTAATTGCAGATCTTTTCTCTCTCCTATGTGCTATTTATGCCTCTGGCCAACATGTAACGGTATGCTGGGTGCCTGGACACAGAGGTATCGAAGGTAACGTGCTAGCAGACCGAATGGCCACTTCCTTAGATACAAAATCTTGCAACACATCCATAGCTGTTCCAGTTATAGACCTAAAGCCATAGTTGCAAACTGAGAACCTACTGGCAACATAAGTGGGATGCTGAAATCCTTAATAAGCTCCACATGGTTAAGCCACATTTAGGGTATTGGCCACCACCGACCAACTCAAGACGAAGTGATGTCCTATTCTGTCGTCTGAGAATAGGGCACACTTATGGTACACATAGCTTTTTGTTGACTGGAGGTGAACATCCACTGTGTGGTAGATGCGGGTAAATACTCAGTGTTCAGCATGTCCCCCTAGAATGCCGTGAAACACAAGCCGAAAGAAAAAGACACTTCCCCTTAGCGTACAAGCAGTGTATACCACTTCACGTAGCACTGTTTCTAGGCAGAGAACCGCTATTTCACATGAAGTCTGTTTTATCTTTCTTAAATGATGTTCGTACGCTCAATGTATTCTGCCCAAGAAATTCGTAGCACGGCCTCCTGCGAGAGGCTGCTGTTGCGATGTCAACCCTTGTTTATAGCACATGCCTCCAGCCCCTTGTACTCAAGGTACCTGGTGAAGCTGTTGTGCTACTCGTTGTCAAGCATCACCTTTTCATTTTTAAATACATGCCATCACAACCCTGTTCCACATTTCATACTCATAGCATACGCCACTTCAGTCACAATCATTATTTTATTACGTATATGTTTTACGCCATTTACAGAGACAGTTTTTAGGCCCCTTTACAGCCATGTCACATCTACCATGAGAAATTCATTGCCCGCGTCATAACAGCTCATCGATTACATTACCACTTGTGGTGGCGCTCTTTGGCCATACCTGGCCCTTGCGCCATAAAACACCACACATCATCATCATCAGAAGAAGGGGTACTCCCCAAGAGACAGTTATCTCACTTCTGTTCAACATAGCAATGCACAAATTGTTGGAAAGCCTTGCAGCAATTCCTTATGTAGGTCATGCATTATATGCTGACGACATTACGATCTGCTGTTCCGGAGGATCGGAGGCGGCGGTCGAACCAGCTCTACAGGAGGCTCTGGAGGTGACAGTCTTTACTGGATGGTACGGGACTGGCTCTCTCGCCTTGAAAGTCAGAACTCCTGCTGTACAGACAAGCTAGATGATGAGCTAGGGGCTCACTCCACTCAATCAGGTGCCCATTAGCGTTTGTAGCAGTCCAGTAAAAAGTTTACTCCAATGAGGTTTTCCAATAGGAATCAACTGGGGCGAATAGGAACGAATTGGAAAATCCTTGCTTCCTGCCGGTTACGATTTGGCCAGAGGAGAAACCAATTGGAGTTGCCAATTGAAATGAACTGGACCAATTTGGAAGCGATTGGAAAATCCCTAGTTCCAACTGGTTATGATAGAGTCAAAGTGAAACCAATTGAGTCCTATTGGGAATCAACTGAGCCCATTTAGGAAATCCTTACCTCCAATTGGTTACGATTGAGTCAGGGATGCAACCAATTGAGTCCAATTGGACTTGCCAGTTTGAACCAGCTAAGCCCACCTAACTTTCACCACTGAGTCTAATTGGACTACCAATAGGAATAAACTAGCTAGAACATAACCAACTGGGAAATCATACTTTCAGTTTACGAACCCATTCAAGAAAGCTGGAATGAGTTATAGCTATATATGCATGCAGTACTAAGGCAAACCTGTTTCTGACAGCTGGAATCCTATTTATTTTTGCTTTGTGGTTATATATGTGTATTGGTATTGCCCATTGGTAGAAATGGTCTTTCCAACCAATTGGTTTGAACCAATTGGCTCCCATTGGGTACAATTGGTCACTCCAACAAAAAACAATTGGTCACGTCCCTGTTGGTTCAATTGGTCCAGTTATGTACTAATTTACGATTGGAAATTTGCTAATTGGTCCCAATTTGAATTGTCCCAATTGGAGTCAATTGCTTTTTTTTGACAGGGAGGGATGGGCATACTGGAGTAGACTGAAAATCCTAGGGCATTTATTAGACAAAATTCTGCGACGCTAAGACTATAGCCCATTTCAACAGGAAAACAGAGAACATTCTCAGATTAATTATGCGAGTGTCCAAGAAGAAACGCGGCAAGGCAAGGATATACTCCTTAGGGCTCACCATGCTTTGCTCATGAGCTATGTCATTTAAAGTTGCAGCCCTGAATTGGAAGAAAACGGAGAGAGATAAATTTGACATGCTCATGCGCAAAAGTGTCAAAAAGGTGTTTGGCGTCCCAATCACGGCTAGCACAGAGAAACTGATGAAGTTGGGAGTACACAACACCACTTCGGAAGCAATTTAAACACAAAGATCAGCAAAAATTATTAGATTATCAAACTCCAAAGCAGGCAGAAGACTGCTGGATGTGGCAGGCCTCTGTTGTAGCTTCAATCAGGGAGCGGCCACGCAACTTGATAATCAAACAAAGAATGCCTTTACTGTAGACCATTTTCCAAGAAATGCCCACCCACAACAAAATAAAGGTAGTAAAGAACATATCCGGAACGGAGACCTTTGTTGACGTGGTACGACAGGCCAGCGCCAACAAGTTTTCCCTTGCAATAGCCAATGACAGCGGAGAACTTTCGGCAGCTTTGCTGAAGACCTCCTTCGTCAACGTGGTAGAACAGGATGCTATAGCTCTCGCATTACTTGACACAAAACGCACTATATATGTTGTACACGGACTCTCGAGCAGCAATTAGAGCGTTCGCATCGGGATTGATAGCCTAAACAGGCAGCCAGCATTCTCAACGGCAAACCCCCCTCAGACATTATTCATCACATAATCTGGTTCCCAGCTCACATGGGACCAGACGTATTACCGGGTCACCTAAACCCCAATGAGATAGGTTTTATATGTCGTGACGGGAGGGTGTCTCGGGTGAGTTCGGGAGACCTTGTCCACAGTGATCCTCTAGTTACTTTTCACGAAATCACATTACAGAGGGGATAGGCAGAGTTTTTGCTTCCCCCATCATATGCTCAACAGATCACAATCTAGTACGCTCCGCATGCTCCAGACGGTGTCCTACCCCTCTAGGGGCTTTCTAAACATGCTCCACCCCGACATCGATCCATTCTGCCATGATTGTGGCATTGAATTTCGCACATTAAATCACATGCTCTGGCCCCTGTGTTACAGGATTATAACCAAAAAAAAGACTGGACGAAGGCCATCACAGACCCCATACAAGACGTCCAGCTCCTGGCTGTCCAGAAGGCCCGTGAACGAGCAGAGAGGCACGGCCTCTCTGTTCCAACATGGGACTAGCCAATGGCTGGGTAGGGACCTACCTAGTAGGCCCCCCTGCCTAGCTTCTCAGGACCTCAATGAAGTTGTTTACTACTACTACTAGCAAGACGATGTACCACTGGGCTGAATACGAGCTTATGAGCCAACTCATGAGCTCACATTTTACTCCATAGCAATGTGCAGTGAAAATAGGTGAGGGAGGGCAGATGTTGTGAGGTCAAGGAGGGTGACAGTGACATTGTGAGGCTAAATGAGGAAGACGCAATTCATATTTCTTCAGTGCAGAGAAGTCAGATAGCATGCGTGATAGGCCTGAAGTTTTGAAGCGCACCGGCAGGAAGCTTCTCGAGCTCATATGCTTCTGAAAACCCACTTGCAGTGATTTACTGACCCGTGTCATTTTGGAGCAGCCAGAAATCTATTTTGGAGCAGTAAAATAGACTTTCGGTGCATGCTTATGAAAGCGTTTGCAAACTTTATTGTATGGAGCCATTACAGCGGGCAAGCCACGAGAAAGCAGTAAGTGGTCGCTGCTTCGTAAACTCAATCTAAACACTAAAAATGACCCCCTCTCCCCCTTCATCCTAGTTCTTACTATGGGCGGTGACGAAGTGGTGGTCTCCAAAGATGTGCTTTAAAAACAGTATTCAGTGCCTTAAAAAAGCATAGAAGCACTTGGACATGCTACGTGCAAACTTCGGAGGAATTTTGAGAACCTTCAGCATGATCTTGCTGTAATAAATGTGTCATTTAAAACAAAGCAGTCAGTGATAAAAAAAGGTATGTTGATAATACAGCAGAGCCTCCCTAAAACGAAGTGGAAGTGCTCGCAGTTGTTCAGTGCTCGCATAGTTGTTCTCGCAGTGCCATTACCTCCAGATAATACAAGTCGTCTAAAGTTAAAGTATCGGTAATCTTGAAAAAACTAATGCTAGCTTAAGGAATGTGCTAGTCTGGGCTGGTTGGTACATAATTAGTAAGGGAACAAACAGCGCTAGGACGGGACGAAGTGAGTAGACAGACAAGGTGCTGAACTAACAACCACTCGTTTATTGCTGTGAAGGCAATATATACAAAGCACAGGTTCAGCGCAGAAGGCCAGAAAACACGGTTTCTGCGCCGGGAAGGGAATAAAATCATCACATCACGCGTGTCGTCAAGGCATGTTATCATGTTTTAACAAGTAGTTAATCACGCGCGTCGTCGTGGCAGGTTATCATGTTTTTTTAACAAGTAGTTAATCTCGTAGCTATGTAGAGAAACAGAGGGTACGCTGACGTAGGAGTTTCCGTGCGATTGAATGCAAAACGCTTCCCAAATCTCACGTGCTCTTTGATCTTTATACCTACCTATTATTGTGCAGTCTTCAAAGAGAGGTTTGCAGCCGCATTCTTTGCAGCGCTGGGCTAAATGGCTCGGTACAGACCCTTTCATTGCGTACGCATGCTCCCTCAACTGGTCATTCAAACATCGGCCTGTTTGGTCAATGTAGCAGCGTTTGCACTTAAGTGGGATCTTATATACAATAGCACATGCGCACTCAACATAAGCCTTTCTGTGTTGCTTCTCACAGGTAGCTTTTTTGGGGCTTTCCTTGTTTACCTTGCGGCATAGCGCCGACAACTTGTCCCTTGCGCTGAACAAAACGCGTGTGCCTATTTTTCCGGCGACCTCTTTTAACCTATGCGAGACCCCATGGACATAGGGCATGGCGGTGGTGCTCACATGAGGTCCCTTGTCCTGGGCGTCACGTCCTGCCCTCCCTCTGGTGTGGATCAGCAAAAGCCTTTCCGAAACACTGGGCTTCTTCGATTTTCGGAGTTCTGGCAGCCCGCTGGCAGCCAGACAGCAGCCAGCTAGTTCCGGTTCTGATAGGAAGTCACGTGGGCTGGGATCCCAAGACAACACGGAGCTGCCCGAAGTTTGCAAAATCGAACGCCGGGACAGCGCTGGCCGCGGGATAAATGTAAACAAGCTACCAACATGGCAGCGACCGGCGTGGGCGGCGCGCGCGCGGCGTAGTCGGCCCATTTCTGCGTTGCCACCGTGAAAATATACAGCTGTATTCGGAAAAACACTTTTGCGAGAGTTCGCGCGACTGGGCATCTCACTTTGCACAGCGTAACAAACGGCCTGCGACGAGTCCGATGCCAAGACGCAAAATGCACGTAAATAATCGCGCAAAAGCGATCGCTCGAGGATGCTTCGAGGAGGTCGGCCACCAGCGACATTTGAAGTCATTTCACAAGACACGAAAAATCGGGTAGGTCATTAAGCGTAAAATATCGTGCCGATCGACATGCTTGAATTCGATTTCAGAAAGTTTGTTTCGGTTGATAGTGCTCCTTTCAATTCTGCTCCTGTGCTGAAGGAGCTGGGGGCTGCGGCTGGCCAACGAGGCGTTGGGCTGGCGCATGAAAATGCACGCCACCTGTGACCATCAAAAAGCTTTATCATGAGAGCAATAATTAACCTAATATACGTGTGGCCACTACTCATCTCAGTGCATTCCTTTAACATCAACGGCAGTTTCGAGCTGCCACCCAAGCATACGGCGGATAGACGGAGCGAACGTGGGCTAGCTGCGACGCCTTCGCTATATAACTGCAGAAAAAATATATCGCCGCATATACGCGAGCGATGTGAAAAGGGATACCACTAGAGAAAGATGAACCGAAAATGCACCGCGATGTGCGTCTACAACTTCGCGAACAACTTGCGCGGAACACGATGAAAATACCATGCAAGCATAATCGACAGCGCCGGTGACAGCGCCGTGCGTGCTGTTTACGGCGGTGAAGAAGGATTCATCGCATACACACACAAAAAAAAGAAAGCTTCGCTGCCGCTCGTATGGCACCGCCTCGCAAGGCGGAACGGTGCGTTAGAACCCTAGTAAGATAACGCTAGAAGCAACGCAATCAGCGATACACGCACCACGCCGACGAGTACGCGAGACGAAGTCCGAAACCACAACAACCGGGGCGGCGCGCGCTAGCGTTCGACGCAAGCCAGTTGGCTGAGCGAGGTAAAAGTCCTCAAGCGCCCGCGCTGCAAACCGTCAAGTCCCCACAAAGATGGCGGCGAGCGCTCATCGCCTCTTTTTGTCGTCTGCTAGCCAGAGAACTTCCAGAGAGCAGCCAGAACAAAATCGTCCTGGCAGGTTCTGGCAGCCCGCGGGTAGCAAGAACCGTCCAGCCCGAGTAAAACGAACGCTTGGCGGAAGTGCGTCACGCGGTAAGCGGAGCAACCCGAGAAAAACGAAGGCGGGCTCTGGCAGCCCGCGGGTAGCCAGAAGTGGAAAATCGAAGAAGCCCACTCATCAGCAGGGCCATAGGGCACCCAGCCTGGATGAGCCGGTGCACTTAAAGATAATGTTAAAGCCGGTGCACATTAAAAATAAAAGAAAATGTTTTTTTATTTCAAAATTTATTTAGTAATCAATGTTAAGGGTTCATTTTGATTGATTCTTCAAGTACGCTTCCGTAGTGAGATAATTATCATCAAAATTGACTGTGAGTAAGATAATTTCACATTTGTAGGCGGGAGTCTAAACACAGACCTTCCTCACCCTGCCCAACATCAATGTAGCTTATTGGGGGAAATGTCAGCCGAGAGAGGGAAGTAGTGCAGCTGCCATAAGCTCCACCGGGCTGGCATGCCACATAATCGGTTATGTGACATGGCGGCTTATTGGGGGAAATGTCAGCCGAGAGAGGGAAGTAGTGCAGCTGCCATAAGCTCCACCGGGCTGGCATGCCACATAATCGGTTATGTGACATGGCGGGTGCGCATTTGTGTCGGGACTTTTGCCTCTGAATGTAAAATTCCCATACTGTACGAATGTTAATCTTGATGATGAAAACAGTCGCCAACCCATTATTCGAATGTCTTGCAAGAACGTCCGAATAATCACGCAGGCGATCCAAAAAGGCTAACTTTAACAGTAAAATTAATTTAATTGCTTTTTATACAACGCCAGTGGTATGAATAACTAATTTAATTTTGCCCTGTGCTGTGCTTCAGTGATATACCATGTACTTGAAATACCGTGACAGTTGACACATCGGGGGCGGTTCACTTTCGCTCGTCCCGCAGCTTGATGTGCGCGTTGGGAAGTGCAGATATATGCGCGCGGCCTTTGACTGTGCAATGCTGTCATATTAGGCTGCGATGTGCGAATGCAGGGCGGAAGTCTCAGCCTACAAGCGAGCATTCGCCATTTTGTCCAGAAAGCACCAAAACAAACGTCGTGGAAGCGTTCGCGGTAGTTGCCCGTATGTGGCCCGCAGATCTAATCTCGGCTTCTGGCCACCAGTCTAGCCCGTGACATCACACCCAATTACCGAGGCGATTTATTCTTCCGAATATACTAGAGGCACCTGTTGTGTTCTCACTGTCGTTTTCAAAATGACACTCAGGGAGGCCAAGTGTACTCGCTCGAAGTGTCCTTAAATTTGCCTGTCTGACTTAGGTATTACTCGATCCACTATGGAGCTAACGAAGCTGTATGGTCCCCGCCATGTGGCCTTCGATCAATGGTGTGAAGAAACGGCACTTGAGGACCTTTTTATCCCGTTTTGGAAAGCCCGAGCAACCCTTTCGGCACAGGGTGGGCGCGGATTTCTTATTTTGCTGAAATGTAGCAGGATGTACCAGGGTTCGCTTCAGTTCAGCGCAATTGGCACAGCGGTAGTATCGCTGCACTTGTAAGGGACCTCAGTCATAAATAGATCTTGATGTTAGCTGTGGCTAAACTCAACTGGAAGCTGTAGCAGCAAAAAAAGTGGAAAAGGTGACGGGAAATTTTTCCATCAATCCGACGTTTTTTGTTTTTTCCACTGATTACCGCAGTTCAGCATGCTCTTTTATCTGAAATAAGCATTCTGTATATCACCTTTTCGTGATCTGATTAGAGAGGGCCAAGGTTTGAGGGTTTTAGGCATTCACAGCGTTTGTTGACCTAGTGAAGGAAAAAAAAAAGAAAAAATATATCGTTCATATTACTGAAGCCCGACTACAGTACAAACAAAATTTATTTGTTTCACGCTTTGACGCATTCCAAAGGCAGTCAGGGAACTTTAGTTTCAGCAAACATGCAACTTACATGTTTTACCTTAATTTCCATTACAATGTGCTGATTCTCTCGAAAAGCAAACCAGGATAGTTGATTAGTATAGGCAACGGGTAGTTGATTAGTGCCTAGTCTTGAATTGCAACAAGCTTTCAGTTTTGAAATCCCAGTAAAACTAGGGTGAACCTTTATGCATAAAGAAAAAGTCACTTGCGATTATTAGGAATATGTCAAAAACTCGGCATAGACAACATGCACGTGCTGTCTAGGTAACCACCATTACACATTGTAAAAATAATCTTAAGCTTTGGGCCATTAACAAACACACCTACGGCTGGACCAGTATTCGGTTTGGCAAAAGTACTTGCCGATGATGAAAACATACAGCACATTTCCATTAATCGGGCTCCGGTCATTGCATTTTTATGGGCCCAAAGGTTTGTTATTTCGATCATAAAATTGGTCTTTGCCGGATAAGTAGAACTTGAGCAGTCAGCATGATGACCCCTATAGCGACCCGTTTACTGGCAGAATCTGTCTCAGCGAAGCATAGGGCACAGTGAATGTGTTCAACACACCTCATCGCTCGTTGAAAACGCCTATTTTAAGCCCATCTTACGAAGATTTTCAAGCAATAACTGTAGCACACAATGTCTGATTACGGTATTCACCCGACCTAATGTGAGTATTTATTATTTCAAGAAAAATGGGCCTGAAATAAATAGAACCAGACAAGGTGCAATCAGATCTCGGACACGATGGGCACAGCCTCCTCCAACTCGTCCTCGGCCATCCTCCGTTCCGGCTCGGCTGCGGCTGGTGGCTCGGTCGGACCTGCGTGACTGGCCTCAATCGGCTTCCCAACACTGGACACTCCCGGGCTCGGTGACCGGCTGCTGTGACGATGCGTGCGAGGAAGAGGGGACGTCCTGTTTTCAACCCTGAAAGAGACAGTCATTATTTTTCAGGTTACAATTTGGTCCTCTTGCGGGTATGTTCCTAAAACTAACATTATATTTTTGATTGTAGTGGTGTAACCTGTGCAAGAAACATTCGACATCTTTCTTTCTATGAACTCATTTGTGCATTAAAATTTCAGACCCCCCAATCATAGCCTTAGGGTGTGGGACTAATGAGTTTTGAATGAGTATCTGGGACACGTCGTTTCCCAGACCGGCCTGTCCCCGGCCCCCCGCAAGGTGGATGCTGTGCTCAAGGCGCCAAAGCCCCACAACAAGTAAGAGGTTCAGAGCTACCTCGGCCTCACCAACTTATACATGAGTTTCCTGCCGATCCTATCGGCACATTTACATCCCCTAGATCTTCTGCTTCGAGATGGTCAGCAGTGGACCTGAAGGAGCAGGACGTGGCATTCCAGCGCAGCAAGGAGCTAATCACCAAGGCTCCAGTGTTGGCCCACTTTGATCTGGACAAGCCTGTCGTCCTTACAGCAGATGCGTCGCCGTACGGCGTGGAAGCCATTCTGGCGCACCGGGACAAGGATGGCCAGGAACGCCTTGTGTCGTTTGCTTCCTGTCGGCTTCATGCTGCAGAGCAAACATTACAGCCAGCTGGACAAGGAAGGCCTGGCCCTCATGTTCTGGCTCGAGCGCTTTCACCAGTACATGTAGAGAAGGCAATTTCAGGCGGTCACGCACCACAAACCGCCGCTGGGGCTGCTGGGGCCGTACAAGGATGTTCCCGTGTAGGCATCACCTCGAGTGGTACGCTGGGCCTTGAGGCTTGCGGCCTACAGCTACCGGCTGCTCTACCATCCGGGATAGGACCTGGGACCTGCTGATGCCCTAAGCCCCCTGCCCCTGTCGGAGATGCCAGCTACTGTTCCACAGCCTGCTGAACTGTTCATGCTGGAGCACGCATACCCGGAGGTACTCTCCAGATCTTTGGTGTCGCAGGTGACCAGCCAGGACCCAGTCCTGTCCCAGGTGGTCAAGGCGGTGTCCCGATCGGACGAGTTGGTGCAGCAGGCTTACAGCCACAAGGCTGCCGAGCTGAGCCTGAAGCAGGGCTGCCTACTGTGGCTTCCAGGGTGGTGATCCCACAAAGTCTCCAGTCCAGGGTCCTGTAGCTGCTGCGCACGGGTCATCCTGATGCGCAAAAGACAAAGATGGTGACCTGGTCCCATGTTTGGTGGCCTGGCATGGATCAAGACATCGCTCACATGGTTCAGAGCTGTCAAGTCTGCCAGGAGCACCAGCGGGCCTCGCGTCATGTGGAGATCACCCCTTGGCCATTCCCAGAGACACTGGTACCGCTTTGATGTGGATTCCCTTCCAGGGCCACTACTTCCTGGCAGTGGTGGAGGCCTTTTCGAAGTGGGTGGAGGTCCTACCTGTCCCCACTCCATCAGCAGGTCCGACCATTCAGCAGGTGCGACCAATTAAACATAAAGAAGTGGCGATTTGCTGCGCAGCAACTCACGATACTTGGCTATGTGGTATACAAGGACGGCATTCTCCCAAACCCCGACAAACTTCGCGCCGTTGCCGAGTTTCCCAAGCCAACGTCCATCAAAGAATTGCGCTGTTTCATCGGTCTGTGCTCCTACTTCCGGCGCTTTATTCGGAATTTCGCCGCCATCGTATCGCCCCTGACGAAGCTCCTAGGGAGCAACGGGCTCCACACTTCGTGGTCATCAGAGTGCGACGAGGCGTTCACGAGTCTTCGTCGTTTGCTGACTTTCCCCCGAATTTTGCGCCACTACGACCCGACGGCCCCTACAGAGGTACACACAGATGCCAGAGGTATTGGCCTTGGCGCTGTCCTCGCGCAACGCAAGCAAGGGTTCCCTGAGTATGTCGTTGCTTATGCCAGCCGAACGCTTACGAAACCCGAGAATAATCATACCGTGACTGAAAAATGTCTCGCCATCATCTGGGCTAAGTTCCGGCCATATTTGTATCGCCGCCCATTTGATGTCATCACGGACCACACGCACTATGTTGGCTGGCGTTGTTGAAAGATCCGTCCGGCTGTCTTGCACGTTGGGCACTTCGCCTGCAAGACTACGACATCCGCGTACTCTACCGCAGCGGGCGACACCACGCGGACGCCGATGCCCTCTCGCGCTCTCCTTTGGCTGACAACAATATATCTCGGTTGACTGTGTCTTCCATCGACCTTCGCACCATCGCTTCCGAGCAGCGCAAGGACGCCTAGATTGCGTCCATTATAGGCTGGCTCTCGGATCCATTTACCAGGTCGACAACCCGCGCGTTGCGCCGTCAAGCTCACCATTTCGTCATTCGCTAGGACCTGCTTCACCGGCGCAATTACAGCTCAGACGGTCGCCAGTGGTTGTTAGTAGTGCCTCGCAGCCTGCGTTCCGAAATATGCGCAGCTTTCCACGCCGATCCCTAGTGTGCCCATGCTGGCGCTTTCAAGAAATACCAGCACCTTCAACAGCGGTACTACTGGCGAGGGATGTACAGCTACGTTCAAAAGTTCGTACGCTCTTGTCCCGATTGTCAGGGCCAGAAATCATCACCCCGCCTCTCGCCAACTGGGCTGCAACCTTTACCTTGTCCCACCCGGTCCTTTGGGCGCGTCGGCATATATTTGTACGGGCCCCTTCCTATGACTTCGGCTGGAAACCGTTGGGCCATTGTAGCAGTTGACCATCTTACGCGATACGCTGAAACTGCGGCGCTTCAGGCAGCTACAGCGCGTGACGTTGCCTTCTTCCTGCTTCGTCGATTCATCCTACGTCATGGGCCACCCCAGGAGCTGCTCAGTGACCGCGGACGGGTCTTCCTTTCCGCAGTAGTAGAAGCTGTTCTCAAAGAGTGCCACGTTGTTCATCGCAAAACAACGGCGTACCATCCTGAAACCAATGGACTCACGGAACGATTGAACCGTACGCTCGGTGACATGCTCTCAATGGACGTGTCCTCCGACCACACGAACTGGGACGCCATTTTGCCCTTCGTCATCTACGCGTACAATACCGCTACGCAGAGCACTACTGGGTTTTCGCCATATTTCTTATTGTACGGCGGGCACCCATCGCAGACCATCGACACAATACTACCATACCGGCCCGACGCGTCTGAATGTGCGCCCATTTCTGATACGGTGAGACATGGTGAAGAGTGCCGCGATCTCGCCCTGGCCTTTACCTCCAAAGAAAAAGAGCGCCAGAAGAACACTCGCGGTGACACGACCTCTGCGCCTACCTTTCTACCTGGAGCGCTTGTGTGGCTCTCAGTTCCTTCCGCTGCACCTGGTCTGTCTCACAAGTTAATGCCAAAGTATGAAGGTCCCTACCGCATCGTCGAGAGTGCATCCACCGTCATCCACCGTCAAATATGTGATAGAGCCCGTTGAACAATCGTCAGACATGCGCCGTCGCGGAGGCGACATTGTCAACATCGAGCGCCTCAAACCGTATTATGACCCACTAATAGTGACGAACTGCTAGGTCGCCGGACGGCTCCCTTTTTCGTCCCCGGGGTAATTGTAGTGAAGAAGAGGGACGATGCAGTGGGGCATCCTTATACCAGCGCTGTCTAGTGGGTCAGTCTCTCCAGCGCATCGCTCGGACTTCACGGGAACCAGAAAATCAAGCGTATCATCCAAAAATCGTATTATCCAACCTATTATCCAACCAAATCATATTATCAGGAAACAAAATGAAATGCATTATCCTGAAAACATATTACTCAGAATCGTATCAATGAGATTCCAATGCACTGTGTTGTGACGTCACGACGCGGTAATTGGTAGCAGAACATTGTGACGTTCTGACTCGGTAAGGCTCGCTTGGTAGGCTCGTATTCTGCTACTTATTGAGAGGGCGGATGCAGCAGCATATCGGATGGCTGAGCGAGCTGGAGTGAGTGTCAGTACTTTACCACATCCTGTTCCCACGTGACCAAATACTGTGTGGTGATGTCACGATATAGTATCCTCCTGGGAAACGAAATTAAAATGGCTGTAGAGAAGCTATTATTCACGGTGCTCTGAGGCTTGTCCCGATTTTTACAGCGAAGCTGTTTATGGCTAGGGTTCCGTGGATTTTTTTTTGTGTTTAAGCGAAACCTCAGGTCCCGCGCGAACGTGCGTGTGCCACTGTTCGCGTGTTTGTTGTTGTCTTATTCCACAGCTGGGTTGTCGGTGTCTCTCGGATATGAATTTTGAGTAGATTAATTATCAATAGGCCCCCTTTTCAAGATCAGTAGTCTTCGAGGTAGTTAATAAAGGATTCTCAGAGATTTGCCGTGATGCGAGCCGCGTTGGCCATGTCTACGTTCGCACCACCCTTTATTTGTTGGCGTTCTAGGTGCTTGCGTATCTAGTTTCCTTTCCTTCCGCTCTCCCGTGGTGGCGGTATATAAACAAACCACAAAGAAAAGTTGCCGTTCTTAATTTTCAATTTCACTTCTGTCGGTTGTAATGGCTCCTGAGGCCGCGTATAGTCCGGACTCTGGAGAAGCAACGCGCCTATGAAGAGCGATGGCAAGAACAGATGCAAGAGTGCAATCGGCGCCGGAGGGCCACAAACACCTGTGTTGTGTGCTAAACAGCTTAACTGGTGATCCAGCTTCACAGAGCGGAATGGGTCATGATTTTTCTCTTGTTTGTTAGTTTGTTCTGTCTCAAAGTTGCTTTGCTTACCGACTTGGATGTGATTCTGCGAGTTCGCAGAAGGACGCCGGATTTTTTCTAGAGTTTAACACTATAGGACCTTCATTTAGAGCAAACAATAAAAAAGGAAAAATAATTAGTCAAAAATATCAAGTCAGTACCCTTTAAAATCTCTTGAATCACACTCGCTCAACATTGTAGAAATGTGCACCAGCGTCACAATGCGATGAGAAACCCGCAGCCAATTGTGGCGACGAATGCGTCCTGTAACTTCTATCTTTATCATCAGACAGAACATGCACGTGCTGAGTTTCTATGTGTAAACTGTTCCAATCTGATGCAGCTAACATGCCAAAAGTCTCAAAGCGCTGGCTTGCACGAATGAAGTTCGTAAGAATGTTTTATTCCGCCTTTTTATTCCGATGCACAAATCGTTGCAGCATGAGGCGCCGACGCGCGTCAAATTGGTGGGGCTTTGGTGGCTTCAGAAGAGTTTCGTTGTTTTACTATTGTGTAGTGTCTTAAAACGGCGAAGGAAAACCGAAACAAAATCAAGCTGGTGGGCGCTGCCACTGGAGCAAAATGTGAAACTAAAATCGCGCCGCCTGCCGCAGGTAATGGCGGCGCGTTTGAATTATCACCTACTAAAAGCGTGCAGTACGTTTCTAACGGCCCTACATCCCACAAGCTGAAAAACAGATAGGTGATGATGCTTATCGAATAGGGTTACCGTGATAGCAGTGAAAGTGGCATGCGACGACCTGGGAGGAGATATGCTGGTACCAGAACAAGAAACTAACTGTGCGCCGACATTTTCAGGTGAGACGGGCACCTATAGTGCATGTCTCGCGCCTTTTCTTGAAACTCAAATTATGGGGTTTTACGTGCCAAAACCACCATCGGACAATGAGGCACGCCGTAGTGGGGAACTCCCGAATAATTTGGACCACCTGGGGTTTTTTAACGTCTGCCTAAATGTAAGTGCATCGCTGACAAAGAAAGACGTTCACCAAACAAATAAAATTTTCAAAGCAAGACGTTTCGGCTTCTAAACGTTTGGGTCGAAACTGCTTGCTTTTACAGTTTTGTTTGGTCGGTGTACGTCTTTCTTTGTCATGTATCGTCCTGACAAGATGGGCTTCCGTCGAACTCTCGATTACAAGTACAAGGGTGTTTTTGCATTTCGCCCCCATCTAAATGCTGCTGCCGTGGCCGGGATTTGATCCTGAAACCTCAAGCTTAGCAGCCCAACACCATAGCCACGCGCCTTTTCTAGCTTACACGAGATCTTGCGGCCGGTAAACGTATCATACGATTGCAATTTGGCCATCTATTGAGTGTTGGTGCTGAAATATTGTGTTTTCCGGGAACACACGAACTGGATAAAATTAAGCCTAACACTACTGGGTCGTTTTGTGTGTTCTCGATCGTGAGCGTTGGCGCTGGGAAATCGTATCAACGAGTTTCTACTGTATCAGCATGAGAGACTTGTGACTGGATGCGAATATGCATCTGAATGAGTGGCATTAAGTGGAAGCTGACGCAAGTATAAGGGTGAGTGGGTATAGGTAGAGTGAACAGACGTGGCTATGAACGTGAGTGAGTGCTCGTGATCAATTGTAGAGGCATCAGCGAGTACTGATAAGTGAGTGCATATGACTACGCGTACTACATAGCCTGCAAACGTAACGGCGTTAGTATATATGCAGCTTGTCCTGCTAGACATGGCTTTCAATCCCCGAACATCAATTCATACACCCTAATGCACTGAAATGCTCAAAGTGGTCAACTCTACGGCTCACAATTAATTACTAATTAAGTGCAAGAAAAAACATAGGTAAAAAAAAACACAGGAAGCCTGTTCTGTTCAAAATGCTTGGAAAGTTATTCCCGTACTTATACATTAAAAGCGGACTGCCATATTGGTTAAAGGAGGGTTGTTTTCTTTTTACAATAATAGTCGCTGCAGGTTGTTGACATTGCACACTGTCATCTCTACTAGATACTGCCGGTGGATCTGTCAGACCATCTGAAACAGATCTTTGTGCAGCCCTTGTTTGCAATTGCATAGTCCACAGAGGCGAAAATAAAAGCTTTTTTCTCTTGAACAAACATTACGCAAGTTGCACATGTTAAGTGTTTTGAACGTAACGAAGTTTTTCATTTATTTAAATAACTAGAATCCACTTTGTGAAACTGACGTCTAATGTATGGCTTCAGCAGTTTAGAAGTGACACTGCTACCTTTCATTCAAGCCATCTTTCACTGCTTCCTCTGCTATTTCAGAAACACATTCTACCCACCTAGACTGATTCAGCAGTATTTCCCTTCTTGCGTGTCAAAAAAATGTAACATTTCCGACTTACTCTGTCGCATTTATCGGTGAGAATTCGGAGAAGGCAAGAGGAGACATGCTCTTTGTTGCTCGTCGCCTCCTCAGGGTCACAGAACAGGGAAGCCTGAAGTTTTCAGCACTGCGACGTGGGTTCAGGCGCGTTCACTGCAATGTCAGATATATATCACCAAGTGACATTTCTGTTTCACAGCTAGAGATGTAAGCGCTGCGAAAAAGAACAGGATTTGGGAAAAAAACGTTCTTTGCGTTTTTTTCCGCGCAGAGAAAGTGTAGAAAAAATCATTAAAATTTCTACATGCAGTTGTACATGCTCTGCTCTGCAGCATACATTTCTAGAAGCGATGACGACAATAAAATGGCAGCAGAGTGTTCAAGTGTCTTTATTATACGCTTTCAGTTTCATGTTGAAAACGCAGTGTAGCTTTCAAAGATGGCGGAATGCAGGACGCCATCCGAGTTTTGGTTCCGGTCTCGTGTCTGGGACTTCGCCAAATATGTGAAACCACCAACCTGGTGGCAAGGCCTTTGCACTAATGAGCTGCTGACACCGAATAGCTTCAAGACTGCTGCAGATAACTTTGTCATCTCCCAGTTGTAAACAAACTGTCCGTGCTTGAAATGTTTATAACAAGTTTTGCACCAGACTCTCAAGTAAACGTGTTCGAAAGCTCGTCCACGTGCAATCAAATCTGAATATGGAAGCAATCCGTGGCCAATTTCAATTGGAGTGTGCCTAGCGAGAGTTACTGACACAGCGAACTTTTTCTGTGTTATTAAATTAGCCATCTTTTGCAGAAGAGAACAAGGTGTTCATTCCATTGTCTTCATATTCTTTGCGTAATTATTGCATGTGTTTAAGTATAATTATTCTTGATTGCAGGAATAATAAGGAATAAAACATATTTAATGAAGTTTCATTCTTTTCTTAAAATTTAGGTTAAATTAAGGGGTTTTACATGCCATAACCACGACCTCATTATGAGGCAATCCGAAGTGGGACCACGTGGGGTTTTTTATAGTCCACCTAAATCTAAGTACACAGGTGTTTTAGCATTTCGCTCCCATCTAAATACAGCTGCTGTGGCTGGGATTCGATCCCGCAACCTCGTGCTTAGCAGCCCAACACCATAACCAGCACGCAACCACGGCGGTTTCTAAAAAATTTGAAAGTTTTCTGAAAGAATAAGGAGAAAAAAGTTTGCATCCACTCAGCATTTCCGGAAATTTTGCATCCTTATTCGCAGCACCGATCAGTATACGATTTTCTTGGAGGTTCGAAAGGTACAGCGCAAAGAAAAATGATGCATCTATACTTTTTGTAATTGGCAGGCAGTCCTTTAATGCAAGTAGTTTCTTACTCTGGGAATTCCTGATGCTGTATATAATATGTAAGTCCTTTTTTGTACATGCAATAACAAACAATAAACAATAATCAAAGTTGCGGTCATAAAAGTCTCACTTTTAGCATTTTGCGGTACAGCTCCTCTTTTATCCAGAACGCTTTCTACAGAGTAGTTTATACATGTACAATAGTACCTGCCAACCTATTAATTTATTTGTTATCATACCCTCAGGGCCCAATGGGCATTACAGAGTGGGTGGGTACATGGTTTACAAACAACCAAAAACATTCAAGCCTATAAGGTTAACGATATGATAAACAGACACTGAAAGCAGGAAAATAAAAGAAAAAGAAAAAAAAAACATAAAAATTCGAGTCATTTTAAAAGATGACCTGTTACAGCGGTCTTGAATGATGATGCATTGGCTAAGGTGGCGATGGAAGAGGGAAAGCGGTTCCACTCGGAACAGGTTCTCGGCATAAAACAATGCAGGAACATATCAGTGCGACAAAGAGGAACAGCTACCTTATTGCTGTGATCGATACGGGAGGATAACTACACTGGCTGCGCAATGAGTTGCTGATTGAATGAACCGTGATGGAACACTTTGTGGTATAAACAAAGGCGCGAGATATTGCGCCGAGTTTGAAGGCGAGGAAGGTTATGTGACGATTTCATCTGTCAGACGCTAGCAGTACGTGAATAGTTTAACATAATATAACAGGATGATTCATTCTGAAGGGATTTTATCAACTGAATGAGAGTGCAGTAAGCTGGATCCCAAAGTGTATGCGCGTATTTGAGTTTCGGACGAACGAAAGTTTGGTAAAGCATTATTTTAGGCGCTGTGGAGCTTGGAAAAAATTGCGTCGGAAATAACCGAGAGTGCGATTTGGATTACCCATGATGTAGTCAAGGTGAGTATGCCTTGACAAGTCATCAGATATGTAAACACAGAGATACTTGTATGCAGACACGCGCTCCAGTCCGATGCCATTAATTCTGTAATCTGAAGACATTGAGGCATTAGTGCTTCGCGAAAATGTCATGTACTTGATTTACCGATCTTAAGCGTCATTAACCATTTATTGCGCCATTCAGATACTTTGTTTAGGTCAGATTGAAGGACAAGTGTATCATTAGGGTTATTTATTTCGCTATAGATAATGAACTCGTCCGTAAATAGCTTTATACTAGAGTTAATGTTGTCTAGAAGATCATTTATATAGATCAGGAATAGTAGTGGACCTAAAACGGAACCTTGAGGGACGCTAGATTCAACAGAGCAAGGAGAGGAAGCATTATTGTTAGGGAACATTTAAAATTCATAAGAATCTCTGTGTGCATAACAAGGAGCAGGGGGTGTGTATTGCAAGAGTTTTGTAAATGTATGCCTTGAGCACACACATTTCGTAGCAACATTCACACTTTATTTACCGTGATTTACCTTCAGACAGAACACAAGCAGAAGCAAACTTGGAACAGTAGAGACTTGCAACGCGCACAAAATATCAGAGTGGCCGGGTGTTGCAATGACATTGCTCTTGACGATTTGGCCAACTTAAGGAACTCATCTTAAACCTGTCTGAAGCACGTATACACCCTCTCACATATGGCCTCTTGCGCTAACACGAGAGGACGGAGCAAATATCCGCAAGATCAGAATTTAGTTTTTGAATGCTTGTTTTGCAATACTGCCCTGCTCCATATTTTAACTTCGCAACTTTTCCGAGAACAGAATTAATTTGTCGTCAAACTTGACGCAACATCAGTAAGATCGCAGATCGAGCCGAAGTTCCTAAACCTTACGAAAAATTGGGGAGCGTTTGCAGGTGTGATAGAACAACCTGTAGACTGAAGGGTATGTCAAATGATGCTATATTTGTGCATCGCTGTGTATCCAGTGTGAGACGTACCACGTTTAGTTCAGTTTTTTCCACTTTAACTTTTTGAATGCAAGGAGTGTACCGTGAGAGCCTGTCACATAAATTTGGCACTTCACTCAGTTGGCAGCAAGAAGGTTCTCAGCTGAGACACCTGCTATGTAATAACTGCATCACATTTTGCTACATAAACATACGAGACTTCATGCCACATTTATTGCATATGGCGCAAACTCATCAGCCATGTTTACGTCCATTGCAGGACAAACGCCTTTCCAAACGATATTCAGTTACCCCCGTCTTGCACCAGCTGATCCAATGTTATGGCTGCGAATTTCCCAACTTTATTGCACATCTTTTAATTCTCTGCCATCCACAAATGCGCCTCCTTCTCTTGGCACCCATTTTGTAACCATCTTGTAACCCATTTTGTAACCAGCCCAAGTATATTTCTTATTCTTAACGTCAGCTGTAGAATATCTGCTAACCCCCATTCGCCCTTTAATCCACACCACTGTCTTCTCTCTTAAAATGTCACATAATTTCTCGTTCCATCACTCTTTGCATGATTCGTAATTTTTTTCTCGAGGTTCTTTGTTAACCTCCATGTTAGTACTCTGGATGTCAGTGCCATCGGAATGTAATCATTGCACACTTTTTTTTCAAGGGTAGCGGTAAACTGCCGATAACGACCTGGCGATGCCTACCGTATGCACTGCAACCCACCTTTATTTGTTAGTGAATTTCCTTCTCATAATCAGGATCCCTTTCAAGTAAATGACTCAGGTACAGGTACTCCAGCACAGATTCTAGAGGCTGACTGCCAATCGGGAATGCTAGTTCATACGGTGACAACTGATGGGTTGATTGGTGGAATGGTTAATTCTGGGGCTTTAACTGTAAAGAGCTAAAATTAACGAACAATTTGCTGCTGTCCCCTGAAGCTCATTATATTAAGATTTCTCTGTACTACAACTGCACACCACCACCATCCATCTTTTAACTTCTAAGGAAGGAGAAGAGGTGGCCCCAATGTGCCACAAGTAATAAACTACACATGCTTGGTTGGAAACGTTACTTTTATAATGAATAATCTGGTTCAACATCCCAAAGGAATGCCGGGACAATTAGAGATGTTAAAGGTGAAGACTCCGTTGCACTCAGTTGCATAATTAGCACATGGGCGTCTTTTATATTGTGTCCCATTTGGAATGCGGCCATGGTGGCCTGGAATCGAACCCTCGACATTGGGAGCTGCAGCAGCAAAACACCATCACCACTGAGACGCCATGGACTGCTAACCAAGGCAGGGCGAGATGAGAGCTTTTATTTGACAAACGAAGAAGATGTCACATGTCAATCTGCTTTGATACATGCATCCAAGTAGGGATACTCACTGTTATGTGCAGGCGAGTCTGGCCAGCGGATCGCCACATTCCTTTCGTCATCAGTTGTCGAGGTCATGGGTGGGGGTGTAAAGTCTGGCGAGGATTCCACTGAATTAAGAAACAAAATAAATAAATCTACTAGGGAGCAGCTCATCACTAGACATGAACAGCTTTGGACACAGACTGCCCTGGTTGTTTTGCAATATGGCTTTTGTCACCTTTATATGTTTCATAGTGGTGCACAGTACTTCATCTTTGAGAATTGTATGCGAATGTCAGAAACGTAGAAACGTAGTTTGAACACATACATACTTGACATCAGAGCTGAAAACAATGGTAATATGAAGATAACACCAGTCATGATAATTGTGAACCTGAAGCTTCTATCACATTCTTCGATTGTGAGATGCAGCTGCTTGCTGATGTATTTCTTGATGTCAACGGTATATGCACACGCAGGTTGTGCTTCTTTTGTGTTTTGCTCCCAACAAGCAATAGTTATGTCAGTGTTTTAAGTTTTAGAGGAGTGCAATATTCTTGAAGTCCATATATATTAAAGACATGTATAATCGATTACAAATTTCAGTTTCAGCAAGTACCGTTGCCATGAAATTGTTCACAGCAAAGTCAAGCCAAAGACCAATTCATTTACAGCCACTGACTTGATTAGTGCACCTGCTTGATTATTTGAAGATCGATCCAAGAGCACCGCAACCTTCTTTATAGAAATAGAACCAATGTATAACGACCAGCAAAATTTTGAACGGCTTATTTAAGGTGCCCTGTTCGACTTTTGTGCAGGTTCTGCAGGCACGATACCATTAAAAATGGCAGCTGTGAAGAAGCCGCCATTCAGGTCGTCTCCCGTGCTCTCACTTTTGCTCATGATATTGCTTGTCAACTACCTGAGAGCTGTACGGCTGGTAAGACCTGACGGCAAATGTAGGTATGGCAACGGGCGGCAAACCGACGCAGGAAATTAATGCCCATGACTGATCATGTCAGGTTGTGCACACGAGCTAGGCTGAGGGATACAAAAGCAGAGAGCGTGCCTATGAAGTTCCGTTTGCGCACTTACTAGATGGAACAGGTTAAGCTTGCCTGTAGACAGAAAGCATCGAAATGAACTTGTGCAACGCAGCCTAAGCTACCAGATGACAGTCAAAATCGCACTTTGCAGCATCACATTAATCGTTGAACACAAAAAGCTCTAGTGTGCTCGACCATCACAAAAATTGGAGAACGCTAAAGCTTCGCCTTTAAGAGTTGAACGTGATAGCGTTATCGTGACCCGTTCGCATCGCATCGTTCGCATACGGCAAGTAGACTTCATTCACTGCAACGCTGAACTTGGGAAAGCCAGCTTACAAATGCCAAGCTTACACCAATCCCCTTAAAGTTGGCTTCCCTTTTAAACTGAAAGCATTGCTGGAAAGAAGTTTTTCCAGGGGCAGTATAAGTGGTCTTATATTAAAATGTGAAGGCCCTAGCACTTTTTATTATTTTAATAATTGCTTGCTGTTACCCCGACGCGCGCAGGCCTGATAGAAATGTTTGAGTTTTCTCGAAGGAGCATTAGGTTTTCTCGTACATTCAAATTACAATCCGACGCCTATTGGTAAACAATCCGACGGCGAATCCGACGCCGAATGGTAAAATTGTACTTTACCATTTTTCTGGTGGATGTCACTGCGAGCAATTAAATTTTTGTTCACCGAAACTTTGCATCACGTGGAGGGCCAGTGCGGTCGATGTGGTTGGATGATTTTCTCCGCCACCCGCGATCACACGCCGGATGATGACGCCAGATTTTCTGCTGCTGGCCCTAAACGCTATCACGTTAAAATTACAAAATACGCTGAGGCACAACAAAAGCCTCTAAATGAACGAAAATGAAAAGAATGGTGAACTTGCGTTTTCACATGAAAATATCTCAAACAGCACTGATAATAAAGCGGTTCAAGAGAGAAATCTATTTTCTGCTTTGCAAGCAAACAACCTCTTTATTTTTTTTCCAAATTTGTTATTATATGGCATTTGTGTCAAGCTTTTATGTAATTCCGCAACTAGTATTCAGACCATTCACTGACATTATTTGGCACTAATTACTATTAGCTTAAATTTTTCTTCTAACAAAAAAAGCTATATTCAAACAAGCCTTGTTATTTTGCATACTAAGCTAGCAGCGATGGAGTCACACCAGGTTTTTTCAACGTTGGTGAAAATTGCATCCACTAGAGCAGGGGTGCTAGGGCATATTGTTCCCAGGGAAACCTGCTAAGCTACATGAAAGGCTCTAAGCAGGGGGAGTGCGTGCCTACTTATGCGCTCAGCCTCAGCCGCACTTACAGCTATGCGCAGCCACAGCGGAGAACCGCGCCAGGAATCAAGGCCGTGCGAGCAAAGCGAGCGAGTGCGGGAAGGCACTCTCGCGACGCCATTACCTTTCCTGTCGCACCCTGACACGCTTTCACTCACACCTGAAGCACACAGTGCACGGGGCGTGGTAGTATCTTATCGCACTTGGACTTTATACGGGACTTCGTCGGTCGCTCATGTCGCGCAGTGCGATTTGAGAGGTGCGTTCGCAAGGAGCCGCTTGTAATTCAATCATCTGACCATCTGCGTCCGCGGAAGTTTCCTTTTATTCTCTTGGTATTCTTTGGCGGCGGCATTGAAATTTCATTATAAAAAATTGCGTATAAACACACTTCGTTATATTGAGGTTCTAAATCATGTCTTCTATGGACAAGAGGTTATGAAAAGTTTAGTTCGTTATATTGAGAATTTGGTTATATTGAAGTTTGTTATATCGAGGTTTAACTGTATTTCAGGCAGTACCCATCAAGACCAAATCCGCATTATCAGTTGGAAAATGCATTAGAAGCTGAGCCGATCGTAGCGTGTTTGAATATTTTGCAGCATGTTCGCACAATACGTTTACCGGGTGTCACATTTTCTTCTAGTGGTCCCATGGAAAACATTAATATTAGAGGGCTTCTACCATACTATCCGTATGGAGAAAAAAGCACAACAAAAGGCTAGCCCTAATGACACGGAATCATCTGTGTGTTCGCACATTATGTCAATAGTACATAATATACAGTATCACTTTCAATATAGGAGGTAATGAGTTACAATGAGATATAGTGGTCATACTGTGACCTGTGTTCCAGTATGACCAACATTTGGCATGGGCCCAACGCGTTTACACAACAGGGTTGACACTACAGGTGTCACCCATGTTTTAAAAACACTTACCATTTTGCGAGATGTCCGGAGATCTGTAGCCCCGTGGGCAGTCCTTGAAAGGCTTTTTGTACTTTTCAAAGTCGGGCGAGGAGAACTTGAGCTCAATTGGCTTGAGAGGGCTGTAAGAGCTGCTATCTGAAAGGCTAGGATATCCAAATTCTTCGTCAGCTGATTGTGGGATGTTCCCTTTTAACCTAATGGTTGAAAACATCAGCAAGGGAGATAGATGGTGAACACTTCGAATTTCACTATGAATTAAATTATTAGTAGAAGTGGGCAAAGATAAACCTCTTCGAATACTAACTGAATACAAATATAGTAAGTATCAAATACAGTGGACTCCGAATAAACAAAACTTGCTTAAACGGAAATGCAGCATAATCAGAACAGTGGTGTCAACTTTAGTTGGCTAACGGAACCCATCTTTCTGCGAACACCAGTTAAACTGAACTTTAACAGAAAGTACCACTTCCCTCATAGGTGTATGGGAAGTGAAAGAAACATGTCATATGGTGAGGCTATGTAGAGTGAAGATAGCCCAGTCCATCAGGCAGTAGCGGGACGGTTCATGCAACTTAAACATGGTGAAGTTGCAATTGTGTTTCTATCATGAGGACTTTGGTGATTCCTGAGGCGGAACAGAACAATGGAATCGGTAGGATCTTTCAGTCTCGTTGCCACTGCTGTTTCATTCAAAGCGCCAGAAATAAGGAAATCCAGATGATGCTCTCGTTACCTGCTCTGAAGAGACATTTGAAATTATTTATCGGTGGAATCCATGGCACATGCCATGATTCTGTTAACGAGGACGGTTATAACTCTCCCAGTGTGTGTTACCGTTTCTAACCGAATGGCAAGAGATACAGTTGAAAGTTTGAAGCGCTTTCTCAAATGCAAGGACTGCGCAGTATCATTGGGTATCCTTCCGTGCATTTACATTACCTCGCGCGAAAACTATCGAAATTACACGCAGAACCTCTTTGAATATCCCAGTAATATTAACCCTTTCAGGCACAAATTTTGTTCATTGAAAACTTGTTACTCCAGAATCATAAAAAAGTGTACAGTTGCAAGATTAAGAGTTTTCAATTATTTAGTGAGTTTTGTCAAGTTCACAGAATGTAGACTCCATGTGAAAACTCACTACAGGAACATCAGAAATGAGAACAGGAACTCTTTCATGCCTAACAGGCTCGCACCTATCGAGCCACTTGAATATTGTGACCAATGCAACACAGTGAAAAAAAAAGACCCTTCCTTCACGAAGTGAACCTGTGTTTCGTTTGAGCGTTGTTTCTCTATTTCTGCTTGTCTTATTTTTTACGAAGCACCAATACAGAATTGATTACGTGCCTCTCCAAGGGCCGGCCTATGATGGGTGCTGACGTCATCCGCAGCGCCGCTGACCTTATTCTTGGAGTTGTGCCAACTTTTGTCGCCGAGCTTATTACACCCGCACGGGAATCTTCAAAGTGGGGGCAATTGTGCTCACACGTGAAACAAGGACAGAAGTGAACCCACTATATACGACAACATACTTGCATCGAGAAAAAATATGCAACCTTCGCACTCATTTCACTAAAACATTTTGCACATGTCAATAAAGATTGCAGCACCATTTATATCAGAAGTGCTTCAAGATGCATGCGACACATGTTAAATATCGTTGATTTCATCATTGCTATTGCTCTTGATGCTCTATCTTGGCAGACGCAATTTTGTACACGCTTTGGATAAGCGGAGCACTTTTAACGTGAAGCATTTTTTGTGAACTTCAGGCACTTTGAGTGTATCTGTCTATATCTACCTAGCCTCCTACGTGGTCATTTATTCAACTGGATATATATCAGAATACATATGAGGCGGCATGACATGCATGCATCATAACATGCTTAGCTTGTCATGACGTCATTCACATCACCTGCTTGTCATGGCATGTATGTGATCACACAAACGGGATCAATGACATGATGCTGTTGTGGTCGTTTCTTTAGCTCAATATATATCAGGATATGAATGAAAGGAATGCATCACCTAACATGGATGGCATGACAAATATAACATGAATGACATGCATGGCATATGAATGCCATGAATTTCATTAGCGACAAGATATACCATTCCATGCCATTCTTGTCGCGTCATGAACACCTCTCACCACACATATCTTCATATATTCCAGTTAATGAAATGACCACGACGCCATTCCCTCATGTCATTTGTGTCACTCATGACAATCATGTGATGTCATTCATGTGATGCTTCTCATTTGATTCATGTAATAAATATGCTGGAATATAACTTGTTAGAAAATGGAAATGACATGAATGATATACCATGACAGATGACTATAATGAATTGAATTACACATGTTTCTTTAAGTGGATATATTCTGGATTTACGAGTCATGACATGCACGTGTGACATTAATGTCACACCATGTATATTGTTACGGAAGGATAGGAACAATATAAAATAATTATCACGAATGCTATAGTCTGTATATGAAGCCACAACATGAGTCCCATAAATGTTATGAGATGCATGGCAAAACTAAGATAAATTAATGACATGTATACATGCATGCACAGCATGACATGTCCATGACGAACTTATGGTGGCCAAGTGGTCTACTAACTTGGGCCGATGACTATATGCTCGTGTTCGTGATGCCGGTTGTTGCACCGTCTTTCGAGCTTCGTAATCAGACTTTTGTCTCCGATTTTCAAGTGCTACCTGCACTAGAGCCAGGTGGCACACGTCAAAAGATCCCGGCATCTCGGCTGCCAAAGATTGCAGCAGGTGGGGCTGGCATTCATTCATTTCATTTCATTTATTATACCTCAAAGGCCCCAGTTGGGGTATTACATGAGGGATGGGTTTTAATTGCATTGAAAGAATGATTCCAGTGTTGCCCTGAATTGATGTGGATCGGAGTGGTGCACGGCAGTTGTAGGCAGATGGTTCCAGTCCCGTGCTGTCTTCACAAAAAATGAGTGAAGATGCGTGGTAGAATGCGCCGGGGGAGGATAAACCACTCTGGGGTGGTTTGTGCGGCTGGATAAGCGATGGACTGGTAAGATGGCTGGAACTTCGAAGGGAGCATTATAGATTTTGTGGTAAAGGCATAGTCTAGATATGTGACGTCGTAATTCAAGGTTGGTGAGGTGACCACGAGCCTTAAGCTCGGAAACGCTAGAATGGTAAGAGTATACAGAGTAAATAAAACGAGCTGCACGATTTTGTACTGATTCTAGAATATTAGATAGGTTAGATTGATGAGGGTCCCAAACAGAGCATGCGTATTCTAACTTAGGGCGAACAAATGTGAGGTAAGCTATAAGTTTCACTGATGGTGGAGCGAGTCTTAAGTTCCTACGAAGAAAACCCAAAGTGTGATTAGCGGAGTTAGCTATGTTAGCTACGTGGGTAGACCAGGAGAGATTGCTTGAAAAGGTTACGCCAAGATATTTATACGATTCAGTGGATGATATTACGGAGTCAAAAATGATGTATTGTGCTGCATGGTAATGTGGCCTGCGGTGGAAAGATATTAGTGAAGTTTTCTTTATATTTAAGGACATTAACCATGTGTTACACCAGGACTCGATAAGGTTTAGGTCGTTTTGAAGGGTAATATTATCTGCGTTATTTCTAATGGAACGGTATACGACGCAGTCATCTGCAAATAGACGAATGGTAGAAGAAACATTAGCTGGGAGGTCGTTAATATAAATAAGAAAAAGTAGGGGTCCGAGTACAGTGCCTTGCGGCACACCAGAGATTACGGGGGATCGGTTAGATGAGTGGTTATTAGCATAGACAAACTGTTGTCGATTGGTGAGAAAACTGCGAATCCAATTCAATACAGGTGTATTAATGTTTAGTCGAAAAAGTTTTAGGAGTAGCCGTTGATGCGGAACTTTGTCGAATGCTTTTTCGAAGTCTAAGAACAGAGCATCAACGGGTATGTTTAAGTCAAGGCTGGAACTAATGTCGTTATAAAATAAAGCTAGTTGGGTGTCACATGATTGGCCTGCGCGAAAGCCGTGTTGACTGGGGTGAAAGAAGTTATTGCAGTCTAAGAACCTAACAATGTTTGAGTAGATCACATGTTCCATTAGTTTAGAACAGATAGTAGTAAGTGAAATAGGGCGATAACTGCTACACAAAGATGGAGGGCCTTTTTTGGGTACTGGAACAATCTTACCCACTTTCCAGTCCACCGGCACCACTCCTGTTGATAGTGACTGCTGGAAAATATGGCAGAGTATAACACTAGTAATCGATTTCGTGTTTTTCAGCATTTTCGCGTTGATACCGTCCACGCCGCATGAGGATGAGAGTTTTAACGAGTCGATTAGTTTTGAAATGCCGTTCGGGCAAAATGTGATGTCGGGCATCACGGTATGCTCGTGATAAGAAAGGGGAGGTAAATTGTCGACAGGTTCGGCAGTAAACATAGAAGAAAAGAAGTTGTTAAGCTGTTCGGCGGCCTCATGATCAGGAATTGGATGGTTTTGTCCGTCGCACAATGCTAAAGGTTGAACCAGCGATTGAAAAGGAAGTTTCTAATGAGCGTTGATTTAGCAACGAGGAAGCAGTGTGCCCCCTGGTTCCTCCCAAAGCCCGTACCAGATATTCACGGCCCTTCTCGTCGATACCAGGCCGCTTAAACATCTAGGCATGCTCTTTCCTGGTGCACATAGTACCCGAGTACAACAATGCTGCATCGAATTTCCCTATGGCAGCATCATCACGACTCGCCAAGGCGAGCAGCTGCACCACCCCCCTCGTCCGGATGGCCATAAGGGGACACGGGCTCCAGGTGAGGTTGTGCTACACCATCTCCGTCAAGTCACCCGTGTGTGTACTCAAGTTGGTGGTTCTTAAATGTGGGCCTAAAGACTCCAGGGGGTCCACGATGCCATTTTAGGGGTCCGCGAAACCCATACCCGCCCGCAAAATAGTAGGATCTGAATATTTGAAAAGTTCTAATATTATCGATGATTACATTTTCATTATTCGAATTCCATTCGAAATATAGATATTCGAAAATGTTCGAAAATTCGGTTGGATACGAATATTTTTATCAAATTGAACATATTCCTGGCTGTGCGGGAGCACATACGGATCTTCGCACTTGTTTCTATCTGATCTAAGAGTACTGGAGCGATATAGTGCTGAATTTAGTGATAATTTCATGCTGCTGGCGAAATTTTGACTGTAAAGCATACTTAGCCACTAAACGAATAAACTTGGCGAGAAAGCCTGCTTCTCAGTACCAACGTGCACGGTCTTGCGAACAGCGCGGGCGCACTTTTTTTTTTTTTTTTTGCTGCACCACCTCCAATTCTGAGTTTATTGCATCGTAGCAAGTACGACGAGTGACGACTGGCACAGGGTCTAATGCCTCCGAGCTTACGAGCATTTGATGCTGTATAATAAGGCACAGGCTGGTGAGAACAGCCTAGGGGGAATTACTAAATTCTCCAAGTTAACCTGGGCCAAACACACAATGTTTTAGTATAACGGCTTACTTGTCTACTTTTGTAACACTGACAAAGTAATTGCAATGTACCAACATATCAAATTAACCCAACTTACTAATAAATTCCTGTGCACATAATTATTCAATTAGATATTCGATTCGTATTAAAAAAATTGCTATTGATAATTACACACGCCCTCAAAAAAGAAAGAAAACAATTCGCCTTTTGGAGGCCAGTTTACTGCGGCAGCAATCCACAAAAGATATTAAAAAATAAAAGTCGTCACAGTATTCATTGCCAATTTTTTCATTCACACACATTTTTCATTCATTGCACATTTTTTCGTGCATTTATATTTGAGTGTGTTAGTTTTCAATTGCACTCAAGCAAACTCAAACTGGATAATTTGCAAAAATAAAGTGTTATCTACCATTGATCGTTTTGTACCAATGATAAACATAGCGTCTAATAAGCGTTCACTGTAGTACAACGACTAACTTAGGTACCTGAGAACAAAAAGCGCCAATTCCATCGTGTAAAATGTACTAGCCGGGATGACAACTGGTCTCAATACTACCAAGCTAGCGCCGAGTACATTCATGCTGTCACCAATACAAAAAACACTTTCTAGTAATGTTACATTACCAAAGTTAGTAAAAAACGGTCCCACCCATAATTTGGTGAAACAGACGCTTGAAGATGATGGCATTAATGTCCCTCCAGATCGGTGCAGTGATTTAAATAACCTGTTTTCTAGAATATTTCAAAAACAACACTCTTTAACGCAGTCCCACCCGTACCTGGTTAAAATTTCGAACTAATGGATCGAATCTTTATTGACTGAATTGGTGTTAACAAGCTAATGTAAAGCTTTGCACCTTCTCCAGGTCCGGATTTGATATTCAAAAGTTCTGAAGTGTACAGGTGTGTGCTCAATCCTGCCCCAGTGACTGGACGTTAGGGCAGGTGATTCCAATCCAGAAGTCGGGTAATCTCCAATCCCCCCAAACTATTGTCCAATCGTGCTTACTAAGTAAGCATTTCATGCAAGGTATTTCAAAAATACATTATGGGATGTACCATGCCAAAGCCACCATCTGATTTTGAGGAATGCCGTAGTTGGGGACTCCGGATCAATTTTGACCATCTGGGGTTCTTTAACGTGTACCTAAGTCTAAGTACACGCGTGTTTTCTGCATTTCACTTCCATCGAAATGCGGCCGCCGTGGATGCTCATTCACATGTTGTAAACATTTTAGAATCAAACTCATTCTTTAACTCCACTCAACATGGTTTTAGAAAAATATTTTCATGCGAAGCCCAGCTATACTTTCTTTGCTGACTCCGGTATTTGGAAACATTGATTCTCTTTTTGATACTGACTGCATTTTTCTAGAGTTCGCTAAAGCTGCTTCTTATGACGTACTTTTTCTAAAGCTTAATAAATTACACTTTGACCAAAATGTTCTTGCTCAGAAAAAAAGCTTTCTACAAGGTCGTTCACAGTATGCAGTTGCGAACAATTCTTCCTCCTGTGTACCTGTAACACCTGGGGTTTCACAAGGGTCTGCCTTTTGGCCTCTGCTCTCATTTTTATTAATTAAGTACCAGAGAGTTCACTTCTGTTATATTATTTGCATACGATTGTGTAATCTATCACAATATTACTAGCCCTGATGACTCCAGCAAACTACAAAATAACCTTGACAAAATTTCTGTGGTGTATAAACTGGCGCATGAATTAACATTAACAAATGTAAATCTATGCATGTATCTCATTTAACAGCAATGCTAACACACTTCCTTATTTAATCAATGCTACCACATTAGAATTGACTCCTACAAGTATCGTGTGCTTTAGATGACCAATAACCTTACATGGAACGTATACAGTGAACACGTGCTTAACGAATAGTGCCCTGGGGTTCATACGCGGTAACTTTAAAACGGTACCAAGTGAACTTAAACTAACCTTCTACAAAACACTTGTTCGCTCTAAACAAGAGTATGCCGAAGCAAACTACTCCAATAAATGTCACCGAAAGTGTTCAAAATCGTGCTTCTCGTTTTGTACTATTTCATTATTCTCGTTATGACACTGTTAGGTCTCTGAAACTTACTCTTAGTCTGCCTGAACTCTCCTCCCGTCGTAAATGTGCACGTCTGTCATAAGACCTATAATTTCAACCCCACTCTAAATGAACTTATCACACGCCCGTCGTACATATCATCCCGCTGTGATCACAAACGTAAAGTTCTTGTTTCTGGGGTTTTACGTGCAAAATACAGTTCTGCTTATGAGGCACGCCATAGTGGAGAACTATGGATTAATTTTGACCACCTGGGGTTCTTTACCGTGCACTACAACGCAAGCACACGGGCGTTTTTGCATTTCGCCTCCATCGAAATGCGGCCGCCGCGGCCGGGATGCGATCCCGTGATCTCGTGCTCAGCAGCGCAACGCCTTAGCTGGCTGAGGCACCGCGGCTGCTAAACGTAAAGTTGGTGTACCATCCTGTCAAACAAAGTTGTGCCAGGATTATTTTATTCCAAGAACAAGGCTGGATTCGAACCACCATCGCCAATTCCATCGCCGCTATTCCAGAAAATGCAAGCTTCAGAAGAGCCATAAACATCTTGTGTTAAAAGTTTATTGCTGCACATGTATGTGCTGTTGTTCATGCATTCGACTACTTTCTTCGGGCCAGGAAATTTATTTAATATATAAATAAAGCTTCTGTGACTGCGAAAGGCATGTCTGCACGTGTCTGTCGTCCTGAATGTACAGCGAAGACCTTTTCAAACTACATATCTGCACGGACTAGCGCACCTGTCTGCATCAACATGGCAACAGGCCCAGAAAACTCACTTTTCCGGAGCACATGTTTTTGTCTCGTTGGCATATGTCGTGGCATCCACACATGTGGCAGCGGCTTCCTGGGGCTCGTAGGCTTCATCACCTGCACAGGGCCACAACAACATGACATACCTCATTCACTGCGCTCTAACATGCTCTTGATTGCAATGCACACCCGATTCTTATGGCCAGAAATAAAAAAACGCAGTGCCCTTGACTGTTAACTTTGTAGGCGTGAAAAATATGTGTTCTCAGTTCTGAGAAGAAAACCTATTGCGTCCGAGGCACAGTGGACAGGGTGGCACAGTGGACAGAGAACGCTGTCGGAGGCCTCCGTATTAGTACTACTGTATGAACTACCCGGAGCATGTCATACTCGCTGCCCTCCACGGCATGGAAGTACGTCATTTCTTAAATGCATTGCAAACAATTGCAGCGTAATGAACTAATATATTTATCAAACAAAATATCTGGGGCCCACTGCATCGCACATATGTGACTGGTATGTAGCAGTGGAATCTCGTTGTTACAATTCTGCAGATTAAGTTTTTCGAGATAATACATTTCTTTTTCTTTTCCCGATGATACGATTTGTTTGAATAATATATTGGATCATATGGTTTTCGGATGATACGCTTTCTTTTCTGGTTCTCGTGCAGATCGTATCAACGAGATTGCACTGTATATTAAAAAACCTCATCGAGCCTGCCACATGGCAAAGAGCTGCCGACAGAAGTGGAGGAGTGCTGTGTTTCGCTGCAATGCCCGACTTCGTGTTGGGTACGTGCAGTCGAACAGGTCCGTGGCATGCACGGAATCCACGAGCTCGGAGAGGGAGTGTTGATGGGTGCCGGTGCACCAAATTGCTGCCGGCAAGGCTCCGACGCTGGTTTGATGACAGCACTGCCAACTGCGAGGGTCGACAGGTGTCAGTATGGCTCAACCGCAGAGGGCGTACAGGCAGTCTTAGGAGAATGCCTCACCGTTATAAAAATATTGACAGCAACTTAACTTAATGTTGTCGTGTAATGCATTCCATTGAAAGAAATATACAATCAGTCCATTCTAGTAGTACTATAGCCAATGGTGCTGACGTGAAGGATGAGCAATGGAACGAAAATGGTAGGCATGAATACAGTGGTGTAGGTTGTAGAGAAAACGAGTAGCTGATAGTCTAGTTTAAAAATAAAAAAATCTAGAGGAATTACGTGCCAGAACGATAATATGATTATAAGGCACGCTGTAGTTGGAGACTCCAGATCAATTTTGACCTCCTGGGGTTCTTTAGCGTCCACGCATTGCACTGCACACAGGCGTTTGTGCATTTCGCCCCTATCGAAATGCGGCCGCCATGGCTGTAATTTGATGAAGCCCCCTCGAGATTAGCAGCGCAATGCCAAAGCCCCTAGACCACCACGGCGGTAGATAGTGTAGTTGAGATTAAAGGTATCCTCACAGGGTTTGGGCATGTGCACAAACAAGTGCGGTGCTTAATCCCAGATTGGCAATCATTTGGCAAAGCATCAAACTGATTCACAGTGCGAATACAGGTCAAATTTCAAAGGAAAGCCCACGTGCCCTTCCTGTAGAGGGAGCCCTGCTTCCTACTGTAGAATGAAGAACACATACTGTGTGGAACCAATTGATGTGAATTCGGTAAATCTTCCGGTGGCAGAATGCGCAACGCCGTCAGGGTGATTGGTTTTAGCATCCAAAATTTCAGACGTCTTTATACATTGGCTTAATGGGTTACCTATGTGGCGATGACGTGAAATTACGAAAAATCACGTGTCTGAAAAAGTGGTCGTCTGATGCATGTTTCTATATGTTGCACTGGCTTAAATGCACCAGCTCTTCTCTGCAAAATGCGCCTGGTCCTCCTCGACACGGACTATGCCATCGCACATTGGCACTGCCAGATGGAAAACGGGAAACTCTCGAATACTGCTTTACTGTAAAACAAAAAAAATATGCACGTGGCGTGTCACACTACAGTCGAACACGGTTTATAACGAACTTGCCAGTTCTGCGAAATGCGATCGTTATATCAGTAATTCATTATATATGGACTCGCGCTTAAATAGGATAAAAAAGTAACCACACTGAAGCTTGCGTCAGCAGTTCCAATTCGGCAGCCACTTGGTCCAATAACGAGATTTTCAGTATCATTTTTGTTACCAGTGCATTCCGGCACGTTCCTGTCAACTTCCGTTGGAAACGATAGAACGAAATGTGGCGTTGTGCAGCACTTTCAAAATGGCTCCCGCTTCCGATCACTTGTCATTTCGAAACTACAAGCGCAGCCGCCATATTTCATTCGAGAGCGTTATATATTTTACTACCACCGGGACATGACTATTCTGCACATGAGAGCGAAGCCTTCTAGTTTGCCGGAAGCGTAAACTTCGGAAGCTCGTGCGGCAAGCTACCAGTCTGTGAAGGTCTCTGACATCATGGTCTCGACATTTCGACTGCGTACATCACTCTTATCAGCAATCGGCTACTTGAAACCGAAGAGCCACTGAACCATGATCTCCTGAGAACGACATAGTAACCACCAACCCTTTGCAGCATTGCGTGGCGTCAGCGCGTGGTTCAGCTTTCTCGGCAACTCGGGTCGCATCGACAGGAACGCTTTAGTGGCCATTTTTACCATGGTGTTAAGACATAAATATCCTTTCCAAATCGTTGACAGGCTTAATGCACGTGGTGCCGCATAAACAATTATGCGAAAACGACTGACGCCGTCGGAGCATCCGATATTGCACACTTGTAGCTAGGGACCTTGTGCTCTACGTGGCATGCCGCCGTACTAGAGGCATGCCTTGAAAACGCGTGACCACACGAAACCTTTTTCGCGGCTGCCAAAATCCGTGCAAGGGTGTCGCTCTCTCATCTTGAAGGCCGTAACAGCGTCGTGTTTGGAAGGGAGCGGGGTGCGCGCAGCCGTGCACCCAGTTTCGTATGTGATCTATTTTTTGTTGTAGCAGCCGGCCGATTTTTAAAAAATTCGTTATATCTGGAAGCAGTTTCCATAAGAGGGCCGGAAAATCGTAAATCCACTGAAATGTGGTCCTTATTGCTGATAGATCGTTATAAGTGGGTTTGACTGTACATGCATAAGTGAGAAAAGAGAGAACTAGACCGGAACTTAGCACCGCAATCTCTCCATGTATGCTAATGCATGTTAGATTGTGATGACTGACGTCTTAGCAGCGGCGCGTACATGCTTTCCGGGCGCCCTTGCTGACTCACTTGTCAAAGTGGCGTTTCTATACCTCGTATCTCTTACAAACTTGTGATTTCATGTGCAGTGATGCACTAACGTCTGCTCTACACACCTACAGTTATCTGTTAATATCTCCAAAGTAGATGACCACACCTATAACACTATAGAGAAATGAGTGACCAATGATGGGATTGAACCACTCTCCTAATGCAGTAGCCCAACCCTATAACCTTTAGGCCACCATTGCACGCAGGCTTCTTTCATGCCAAAGTTGCTCTGAAACATAAGGCGCATGCATCAATTGCCAGTCTCAGATTATTCCCTTATGATGGCTAGCTCTTCGACTCTGCGTTAGATTGCAGCGCCTTTACGATTGAACGATATTTTCTGTTAGTTACCGACGAAGTGGTGACGTCAGTCTATATACAGTAGAACTTGTTGATACGATCCCCCTACGTACGATTTTCTGGTGCCAACGTTCGCGATAAAGAGGTCAAAAAGTTATCCAATATAGTTACGCTTCATTTTTACCGGTTCAACCATTCGAGGAAAACAGGATATTTCGGCACCAATGTTCAGTACATTGCCAAATTTGCATAATGATAAATTTTTCGGCCGCTATATTTCATGTAAACAAGAGAAGGCGTGAGGTGCGCATGATGAACAGTAGCCCTCGCTGCATCAGCTACCCTGCAATACTTGCCTGCCCAGCTCACGTGCAAACGTCGGCGAACACTCAGTTTCTTATTCCGGTACCAGCAAATCTCCTCCCCAGGTCAACGCACAGCACATTCACAGCTATCGCCGCTAACCCGATTGCGATAAGCATCTTCACCTTACAGTACCTGGGGCGCAGTGCCATTAGAAGCAAACTGCACGCTTGAAGTAGGCGATAACCGAAAGCGCCGCCATTCCCTGCTGCAGGTGGCGCAATGCGGGCGTCACGTTTCACTCCGGCGGCAGCAGGCTTCATCGACCAGTTCTATTTTGTTTTGGTTTCCTGTCGCTGTACTAATACACTTCACAAAAGGAAAATAATAAAATGTGTCTCGGAAGACCGAAGCCCTACAAGCTCGACGCGCGCCGAGATCTCGTACTGCAACGATTCGCGCTACGCTTCACATTACGTAGATGTGAACCTTGTCCAATTGTCACTTACGTCGGGTGCTATGTTGTCTGAGAACATTTTTTATCTTTTCCCCCCTAAACGTATCAATGAGGTTGTACTGTAGTACCAATGCATTAAAATTCCCAGCCAATGTGCCTGACCTCTCCACTGTATGGTTACGGTTGCCATCTGGCCCGATTTTCACCGGCACGGCCGGTTTCGCCTCCCCAGTTGCCAGTTTGACTTCCATACAAGCACGCCATTTGCAAGTTTTATGGTTCCTCCTAAAACGGAACTCTACCTGCATAGTATCATACATTGTACCTAAAATATCCTTGAATTCCTTACGCATATTGTCATTAGTATATACTTCAATGCATTCCCCAATTGTTCTTCGAAGGCTACAAATCTGGCTAACAAAAATACATTTGCAACAGCCCGAACGGTTGTAAAGCAGTACATCTTTTAAAGTCCTTCAGTATAGTTCAATCATACAGAGTTTTTACTCGGCACACAATCAACGTCCAATTTTTCGGACTTCCTAGGGGCCGCGAAAACGTCCGAAAAAACGTACGCATGCCTTTGACTGCTGCTGAGGCCTCGAATCACCACAGGCACTTCTAAAATAGCTCTGAAAGCCTACAGAGCTATTTCACGCAAACCGCAACACTTCACGTATGCTTCATCACGAAACATTGCTGTATGGAGGCGAAGCTGACTTTCGGGAACTGGCATTGTGCAACGCGCCGTGCTTTCTGAGCTTCCAAGACATTGGCAGGGATTACACAGGCGGAGTCGGCTCCATTGCTAACAGCGGCGAATTGTTTCAATCAAAAACACGGCATCCAACAGAAAGAACCTTGGTAGCGAACGTTGAAGCAGCTAGGCCTCGCGTTGCTATGGTGGTTGCTACGACTGCCAACGGATCTGCGTGCGGGAGTCTGCATGCAGTCATCTTTTCCAAGCTAAATGCCTCAAAAATAAATGTTAGGTTCCGATGCTTGGCAGGACACGTGCGCTCGAACAGTAGGCTGTGCTGACATTTTGACTGTCCTGGCCCAGCAAGATGTGGTGGCTTTGCTGTTGCTTTTAAGTGTGTGTGTTTCCAATCGGACCAGTATAGCAACTGCTGCACCAGAGTGGCATCTTGTAGACCACTTCAAGTCCTACACAAAACAAAGTGCGTGGTGAGCTTCTTTGCACCGGAAGGTTTTCTAGTCGTGTCAATTGATGACCAGGCACCTGAGTCTAGAACCCAATTGACATTACTTACGGTTCCCAATCTTGGAAAGGCCTCCTCCACTTTGTGCACATGTGCAGACTTCGTTCCCTGAGATTACGTGGATTTGTCAAGTCAAAGTCACTGACCAGCTCATGCGGTTCCGATGCAACAACTCAATAAACTCTTGGCCTACCGTACGCATGCCTTCTAGTTAGTTCAACTGGTATAGCAACCCCACTGAAGTGTCTATGGTTCCTGGTTCAATCTGAAGACAAATGAGGATTTAAACTGTGGCACTTTCTTCTGGCAGAAACAACACAGGCATACCTGTGCAGTGTCCTAGCAGCCAACGTCTCCTTCAGCACCCTATGAGGATACTTACAAATGAACTTACGTATTCACAAATGCATCTTCACTTGAAGCCCATGCTTGCCATGAGTGTGCTGAAGGAAACACAATGCGCGTTCTCAGCCCATTCACGGCAGGCGTCATTTAGATCAAGTCAAGCATGGGCTTTATGTTAAGAGGCATTTCTGAATAAGGGGGTGGTTCCATGCTTAATGTTCTCAACAGTCTGGCTTGCTCTTTTACAGAAAAACAATGTCCACTTCTGGATTGCAGGCTAAAGTAAAACAAAGCTTGCAAGCTCAAGTAGCTGGCCGAGGCAACTTTCTGCCGAGAGAATGTCACGTGCAGACAAATGTTAGCCTGTACTCGCCTCTACTCAGCTCACCCAATTAGTGCTTCGCGAAAATGTCATGTACTTGATTTACCGATCTTAAGCGTCATTAACCATTTATTGCGCCATTCAGATACTTTGTTTAGGTCAGATTGAAGGACAAGTGTATCATTAAGGTTATTTATTTCGCTATAGATAATGAACTCGTCTGCAAATAGCTTTATACTAGAGTTAATGTTGTCTAGAAGATCATTTATATAGATCAGGAATAGTAGTGGACCTGAAACGGAACCTTGAGGGACGCTAGATTCAACAGAGCAAGGAGAGGAAGCATTATTGTTAGCGATCATTTAAAATTCATAAGAATCTCTGTGTGCATAACAAGGAGCAGGGGGTGTGTATTGCAAGAGTTTTGTAAATGTATGCCTTGAGCACACACATTTCGTAGCAACATTCACACTTTATTTACCGTGATTTACCTTCAGACAGAACACAAGCAGAAGCAAACTTGGAACAGTAGAGACTTGCAACGCGCACAAAATATCAGAGTGGCCGGGTGTTGCAATGACATTGCTCTTGACGATTCGGCCAACTTAAGGAACTCATCTTAAACCTGTCTGAAGCATGTATACACCCTCTCACATATGGCCTCTTGCGCTAACACGAGAGGACGGAGCAAATATCCGCATGATCAGAATTTAGTTTTTGAATGCTTGTTTTGCAATGCTGCCCTGCTCCATGTTTTCACTTCGCAACTTTTCCGAGAACAGAATTAATTTGTCGTAAAACTTGACGCAACATCAGTAAGATCGTAGATCGAGCCGAAGTTCCTAAACCTTACGAAAAATTCGGGAGCGTTTGCAGGTGTGATAGAACAACCTGTAGACTGAAGGGTATGTCAAATGATGCTATATTTGTGCATCGCTGCGTATCCAGTGTGAGACGTACCACGTTTAGTTCAGTTTTTTCCACTTTAACTTTTTGAATGAAGGAGTGTACCGTGACAGCCTGTCACATAAATTTGGCACTTCACTCAGTTGGCAGCAAGAAGGTTCTCAGCTGAGACACCTGCTATGTAATAACTGCATCACATTTTGCTACATAAACATACGAGACTTCATGCCACATTTATTGCATATGGCGCAAACTCATCAGCCATGTTTACGTCCATTGCAGGACAAACGTCTGTACAAACGATATTCAGTTACCCCCGTCTTGCACCAGCTGATCCAATGTTATGGCTGCGAATTTTCCAACTTTATTGCACATCTTTTAATTCTCTGCCATCCACAAATGCGCTTCCTTCTCTTGGCACCCATTTTGTAACCATCTTGTAACCCATTTTGTAACCAGCCCAAGTATATTTCTTATTCTTAACGTCAGCTGTAGAATATCTGCTAACCCCCATTCGCCCTTTAATCCACACCACTGTCTTCTCTCTTAAAACGTCACATAATTTCTCGTTCCATCACTCTTTGCATGATTCGTAATTTTTTTCTCGAGGTTCTTTGTTAACCTCCATGTTACTACTCTGGATGTCAGTGCCATCAGAATGTAATCATTGCACACTTTTTTTTCAAGGGTAGCGGTAAACTGCCGATAACGACCTGGCGATGCCTACCGTATGCACTGCAACCCACCTTTATTTGTTAGTGAATTTCCTTCTCATAATCAGGATCCCTTGCAAGTAAATGACTCAGGTACACGTACTCCAGCACAGATTCTAGAGGCTGACTGCCAATCGGGAATGCTAGTTCATACGGTGACAACAGATGGGTTGATTGGTGGAATGGTTATTTTTGGGGCTTTAACTGTAACAACCTCAAATTAACGAACAATTTGCTGCTGTCCCCTGAAGCTCATTATATTAAGATTTCTCTGTACTACAACTGCACACCACCCCCATCCATCTTTTAACTTCTAAGGAAGGAGAAGAGGTGGCCCCAATGTGCCACAAGTAATAAACTACACATGTTTGGTTGGAAACGTTACTTTTATAATGAATAATCTGGTTCAACATCCCAAAGAAATGCCGGACAATTAGAGATGTTAAAGTTGAAGACTCCGTTGCACTCAGTTGCATAATTAGCACATAAACGTCTTTTATATTGTGTCCCATTTGGAATGCGGCCATGGTGGCCTGGAATCGAACCCTCGACATTGGGAGCTGCAGCAGCAAAACACCATCACCACTGAGACGCCATGCACTGCTAACCAAGGCAGGGCGAGATGAGAGCTTTTATTTGACAAACGAAGAAGATGTCACATGTCAGTCTGCTTTGATACATGCATCCAAGAAGGGATACTCACTGTTATGTGCACGCGAGTCTCGCCAGCGGATCGCCACATTCCTTTCGTCATCAGTTGTCGAGGTCATGGGTGGGGGTGTAAGGTTTGGCGAGGATTCCTCTGAATTAAGAAACAAAATAAATAAATCTACTAGGGAGCAGCTCATCACTAGACATGAACAGCTTTGGACACAGACTGCCCTGGTTGTTTTGCAATATGGCTTTTGTCACCTTTATATGTTTCATACTGGTGCACAGTACTTCATCTTTGAGAATTGTATGCGAATGTCAGAAACGTAGAAACGTAGTTTGAAAGCATACATACTTGACATCACAGCTGAAAACAATGGTAATATGAAGATAACACCAGTCATGACAATTGTGAACCTGAAGCTTCTATCACATTCTTCGATTGTGAGATGCAGCTGCTTGCTGATGTATTTCTTGATGTCAACGGTATATGCACACGCAGGTTGTGCTTCTTTTGTGTTTTGCTCCCAACAAACATTAGTTATGTCAGTGTTTTAAGTTTTAGAGGAGTGCAATATTTTTGAAGTGCATATATATTAAAGACATGTATAATCAATTACAAATTTCAGTTTCAGCAAGTACCGTTGCCATGAAATTGTTCACAGCAAAGTCAAGCCAAAGACCAATTCATTTACAGCCACTGACTTGATTAGTGCACCTGCTTGATTATTTGAAGATCGATCCAAGAGCACCACAACCTTCTTTATAGAACCAATGTATAACGACCAGCAAAATTTTGAACGGCTTATTTAAGGTGCCCTGTTCGACTTTTGTGCAGGTTCTGCAGGCACGATACCATTAAAAATGGCAGCTGTGAAGAAGCCGCCATTCAGGTCGTCTCCCGTGCTCTCACTTTTGCTCATGATATGGCTTGTCAACTACCTGAGAGCTGTACGGCTGGTAAGACCTGACGGCAAATGTAGGTATGGCAACGGGTGGCAAACCGACGCAGGAAATTAATGCCCATGACTGATCCATGTCAGGTTGTGCACACGAGCTAGGCTGAGGGATGCAAAAGCAGAGAGCGTGCCTATGAAGTTCTGTTTGCGCACTTACTAGATGGAACAGGTTAAGCTTGCATGTAGACAGAAAGCATCGAAATGAACTTGTGCAACGCAGCCTAAGCTACCAGATGACAGTCAAAATCGCACTTTGCAGCATCACATTAATCGTTGAACACAAAAAGCTCTAGTGTGCTCGACCATCACAAAAATTGGAGGACGCTAAAGCTTCGCCTTTAAGAGTTGAACGTGATAGCGTTATCGTGACCCGTTCGCATCGCATCGTTCGCATACGGCAAGTAGACTTCATTCACTGCAACGCTGAACTTGGGAAAGCCAGCTTACAAATGCCAAGCTTACACCAATCCCCTTAAAGTTGGCTTCCCTTTTAAACTGAAATGCATTGCTGGAAAGACGTTTTTCCAGGGGCAGTATAAGTGGTCTTATATTAAAATGTGAAGGCCCTAGCACTTTTTATTATTTTAATAATTGTTTGCTGTTACCCCGGCGCGCGCAGGCCTGATAGAAATGTTTGAGTTTTCTCGAAGGAGCATTAGGTTTTCTCGTACATTCAAATTACAATCCGACGCCTATTGGTAAACAATCCGACGGCGAATCCGACGCCGAATGGTAAAACTGTACTTTACCATTTTTCTGGTGGATGTCACTGCGAGAAATTAAATTTTTGTTCACCGAAACTTTGCATCACGTGGAGGGCCAGTGCGGTAGATGTGGTTGGATGATTTTCTCCTCCACCCGCGATCACACGCCGGATGACGACGCCAGATTTTCTGCTACTGGCCCTAAACGCTATCACGTTAAAATTACAAAATACGCTGAGGCACAACAAAAGCCTCTAAATGAACGAAAATGAAAAGAATGGTGAACTTGCGTTTTCACATGAAAATATCTCAAACAGCACTGATAATAAACCGGTTCAAGAGAGAAATCTATTTTCTGCTTTGCAAGCAAACAACCTCTTTATTTTTTATTTTTTCCAAATTTGTTATTATATGGCATTTGTGTCAAGCTTTTATGTAATTCCGCAACTAGTATTCAGACCATTCACTTTGACATTATTTGGAACTAATTACTATTAGCTTAAATTTTTCTTCTAACAAAAAAATCTATATTCAAACAAGCCTTGTTATTTTGAATACTAAGCTAGCAGCGATGGAGTCACGCCAGGTTTTTTCAACGTTGCTGAAAATTGCATCCACTGGAGCAGGGGTGCTAGGGCATATTGTTCCCAGGGAAACCTGCTAAGCTACATGAAAGGCTCTAAGCAGGGGGAGTGCGCGCCTACTTATGCGCTCAGCCTCAGCCGCACTTACAGCTATGCGCAGCCACAGCCGAGATCCGCGCCAGAAATCAAGGCCGCACGAGCAAAGCGAGCGAGTGCGGGAAGGCACTCTCGCGACGCCATTACCTTTCCTGTCGCACCCTGACACGCTTTCACTCACACCTGAAGCACACACTGCACGGGGCGTGGTAGTATCTTATCGCACTTGGACTTTATACGGGACTTCGTCGGTCGCTCATGTCGCGCAGTGCGATTTGAGAGGTGCGTTCGCAAGGAGCCGCTTGTAATTCAATCATCTGACCATCTGCGTCCGCGGAAGTTTCCTTTTATTCTCTTGGTATTCTTTTGCGGCGGCATTGAAATTTCATTATAAAAAATCGCGTATAAACCCACTTCGTTATATTGAGGTTCTAAATCATGTGTTCTATGGACAAGAGGTTATGAAAAGTTTAGTTCGTTATATTGAGAATTTGGTTATATTGAAGTTTGTTATATCGAGGTTTAACTGTATTTCAGGCAGTACCCATCAAGACCACATCCGCATTATCAGTTGGAAAATGCATTAGAAGCTGAGCCGATCGTAGCGTGTTTGAATATTTTGCAGCATGTTCGCACAATACGTTTAACGGGTGTCACAATTTCTTCTAGTGGTCCCATGGAAAACATTAATATTAGAGGGCTTCTACCATACTATCCGTATGGAGAAAAAAGCACAACAAAAGGCTAGCCCTAATGACACGGAATCATCTGTGTGTTCGCACATTATGTCAATAGTACATAATATACAGTATCACTTTCAATATAGGAGGTAATGAGTTACAATGAGATATGGTGGTCATACTGTGTCCTGTGTTCCAGTATGACCAACATTTGGCATGGGCCCAGCGCGTTTACACAACAGGGTTGAGACTACAGGTGTCACCCATGTTTTAAAAACACTTACCATATTGCGAAAGGTCTGGAGATCTGTAGCCCCCTGGGCAGTCCTTGAAAGGATTGTTGAACTTTTCAAAGTCGGGCGAGGAGAATTTGAGCTCAAATGGCTTGAGAGGGCTGTAAGAGCTGCTATCTGAAAGGCTAGGAGATCCAAATTCTTCGTCAGCTGGTTGTGGGATGTTCCCTTTTAACCTAATAGTTGAAAACATCAGCAAGGGAGATAGATGGCGAACACTTCGAATTTCACTATGAATTAAATTATTAGTAGAAGTTGGCAAAGATAAACTTCTTCGAATACTAACTGAATACAAATATAGCAAGTATCAAATACAGTGGACTCCGAATAAACAAAACTTGCTTAAACGGAAATGCAGCATAATCAGAACAGTGGTGTCAACTTTAGTTGGCTAACGGAACCCATCTTTCTGCGAACACCAGTTAAACTGAACTTTAACAGAAAGTACCACTTCCCTCATAGGTGTATGGGAAGTGAAAGAAATATGTCATATGGTGAGGCTATGTAGAGTGAAGATAGCCCAGTCCATCAGGCAGTAGCGGGACGGTTCATGCAACTTAAACATGGTGAAGTTGCAATTGTGTTTCTATCATGAGGACTTTGGTGATTGCTGAGGCGGAACAAAACAATGGAATCGGTAGGATCTTTCAGTCTCGTTGCCACTGCTGTTTCATTCAAAGCGCCAGAAATAAGGAAATCCAGATGATGCTCTCGTTACCTGCTCTGAAGAGATATTTGAAATTATTTATCGCTGGAATCCATGGCACATGCCACGATTCTGTTAACGAAGACGGTTATTACTCTCCCAGTGTGCGTTACCGTTTCTAACCGGATGGCAAGAGACACAGTTGAAAGTTTGAAGCGCTTTCTCAAATGCAAGGACTGCGCAGTATCATTGGGTATCCTTCCGTGCATTTACATTACCTCGCGCGAAAACTATCGAAATTACAAGCAGAACCTCTTTGAATATCCCAGTAATATTAACCCTTTCAGGCACAAATTTTGTTCATTGAAAACTTGTTACTCCAGAATCATAAAAAAGTGTACAGTTGCAAGATTAAGAGTTTTCAATTATTTAGTGAGTTTTGTCAAGTTCACAGAATGTAGACTCTGTATCAGCCGGGCCACGTTCAATGAAACCCACACATATGTCAGGACAGTAGTGAACGCCTGTGTTTATTGTTGTCAGTCTTTTATACCAAAGCAAGGGAAAGGGGGAGGGGTTTAGTAGATAGTAAAGAAAGGCACGTGTAGTTCAACAAAGATAGGAAGCGCTCTTGGGCCTGATACGATACATCTTCCCCTTCAACGTCGTTCACTTATCTGCTGAAATTTTTGATCGTATCCCAGACGTTCCGGATGACGTGTTTGCCGCTGCGACCTTCGCTGCGGTAGAACTGGCTGCAACGGTGGTTGCGGACAACTTGGCACTACCATGGGCGAGCCGGTCGTGGGAGATTCTACAGAGGCAGGTACCTGCTCTTCGACGTAATCTTCTTCGTCGGAGGTGTCCTCAAAAGGCTCGCTCGTTGCCAAGAGGTGCTGCCGATTGCGGCGCAGGATGTTCCGGTCTTCTGTTCGCACATGGAAGGAACGAGGCCCCGATGATCCAAGAACCTTGGCTTTTCTTATCCATGTCTTTCCCCTTATGCGAACGGAGTCGTTGCTCCCGAGGTCGGGAAGTACACGTCTATTGTGTTTGCTCTGCCTGTGCTTCCTTACTCGCGTGGACACCAGGGGTCCGAAGTCTGGTATGGGGGTCCGCAGGCGTCTTCCTTGCAGCAGCTCCGCTGGTGATCGCCCATCCTCCAGTGGACTTGTTCTGTAATTCAGGACGCCAAGCCAAAAGTTCTCATTCGCCGCTTTTGTCTTTTTCAAGATGCGCTTAATTATCTGTACACCTTTCTCGGCAAGGCCGTTTGACTGAGGGTACTCTGGACTGGATGTGATGTGCTTGAAATCGAATTGCTGAGCAAATAGCCTGAACTCACTACTGGCAAACTGGGGCCCATTGTCTGTGCAGACTTCGATTGGTATGCCATAACGGGAAAATATGGCTCCCAATTTTGTATCACGGAACTGGCCGTTGTACTGGATAATAGTTCAACTTCCGGGAAGTTCGACATTGCGTCATAGGCACAGAGATAATGCTGGCCACCATACTGAAACAAGTCGACACCCACGCGATACCAAGCTTGTGTCGGTGTTGGACGCATGATTAGTGGTTCTGGCGGCTGCTTATAAGCATAAGTCTGGCATACTGAACACTTGCGAACTAGTGTTTCTATATCAGAATTTAGATTGGGCCAGTATACCAACTGCCTTGCTCTGGCTTTGCATTTTCCGATGCCGAGATGCCCTGCATGAACTCGCTTTAGTATGTCCAATTGCATGCTACTTGGCACTACGACCTTCGTTCCTTTTAGAAGGATCCCTTTGACCACTGAGAGTTCGGAAGCCACCGCCTTCAGCGGACCTTCCACGGCACACCCATTCGCAAGCTTGTGAAGTACCTGCTGAAGGTATACGTCACGTTCGGTCTCACTTGCAAGCCTTGAGATGGTTTTTTCACTCACGAGTGCCGATACTACTGTGACTCCATGAACTTCGACGTCACTTGTGGGAGAGGCAGCGCCGTCTTCAGAAGCAGGTGCCCGGGAAAGCATGTCGGCCACAGCCATCTGTTTACCGGGAACAAAAGTCAAGGTGTAATCATATTTCAATAACCGCAAAAAGAAACGCTGTACTCTTGGTGGCATGTCAGCAATGGCCTTTTTTGATATGTCAAGCAGTGGGCGATGGTCGCTCTCAAGAATGAAAGGATGACCGTATACGAAGTGATAGAACTTTTCGCATCCAAAAACTAACGCCAGAGATTCTTTTTCTATTTGTGAATAACGTTGTTCGGATTCGTTAAGAGCTCTTGAAGCGTAAGCCACAGGTCTCCAGGCGCTCCCGTGACGTTGCATCAGCGCCGAACCGACACCGTACTGCGAGGCATCCGCCGTTATTTTCGTTTCTCTGCCTGGTTCGAAAATCGCTAGGAGTGGCGATTCGCTAAGCTCTCTGCATATAGCCTGCCAGTCGTTCTCATGATTCGGTGTCCAGTCAAAAACAACATCTTGCTTCAACAGCGAACGCAAAGTAGAAGTGCGCTGGGATAGTGACGGCACATATTTGCAAAAGTAGTTGACGACGCCTAAGAGCCTCTGTACCGCTTGTTTGTCTCGTGGTGCCGGCATTTTAAGCAGAGCTTCGACCAGAGCAGGATCAGGGCGTATGCCCCTGCTGCTGATTATGTCACCAAGAAACAAAACTTCTTCAACGCCGAACAAGCACTTTGACGCGTTGAATGTCAGTCCTGCTTTTGCTGCTGCTAGTAGTGCGTTTCTGAGCCTGTCATCGTGTTCTTTTCGGGTAGCACCCCAAATGAGCACGTCGTCGACATATACACGCACGCCAGGCAAACCATCAAATACCTCATTGAGCGCTTTTTGAAAAACTTCGCTTGCCGATGAAATGCCAAAAGGCAGTCGAAGAAACCGATAACGGCCAAAGGGAGTTGCGAAGGTGCATATTTTGGAAGACTGCTCATCCAGTGGTATCTGATGGAATCCGGCGTTAGCGTCAAGCCGAGAAAACATCTTCGCTCCTGCCAACTCTGCTTCTATGTCTTCACGGCGCGGCATCTGGTAATGTTCTCTCTTAAGGCATTCGTTAATCTTTCTCGGGTCCATGCATACCCGCAACCTGCTGTCCTTTTTAAGCACGATGACCAGTGGGCTTACCCAATCTGTCGGGCTGCTGACTTTTTGAATGATGCCTTCGGCTTCCATTCGCTGTAGTTCAGCGCGCAGAGGTTCTCGTAGCGCCAGAGGCACTCGTCTGGCTGGCTGGATGACGGGCACAGCACCATCGCGAAGGGTGATCCTGTACTCGCGTTGTACACGGCCTGTTCCTTGAAAAAGCTGCGGAAATTCATCGACGATCGCGGAGGGGCTGTTTGTTACGGCATCAACGTTCCGTTTGATCAGCCCCAGGTCCTCCGCGGCTTTCAGACCCAGGAGGGCGCCGTGGTCTTTCTTAATCACGAAGAAGTCTGTGCAGACGCTCTGGTCACCAATGGTCACGTGCGACGAAAATGTGCCAAGCTGTTTGATGATGCCGCCGTTGTACGATCGTAGAACCGCGTTGCTTGCTTTCACTGGACAAGCTTGAATTTTCCGGTAAAGCGACAGCGGCATCAAGTTTGCTTGGGACCCTGTGTCGATCTTGAAGTTGATGTCCTTGCCTGCAATATTCGCTTTCATGATCCAGTCCCGGTCACTGCTAATGTTTCCGATGGTGACGTCCAAAACATCAAAGTCGTCGTTTTGGTATGGCTTCTGCCTCTCGTCCTTTACCTCGCAGATGGCCCCGCTTGATTGGCAGCATGACGCAAAATGGTTACGCCCCTTGCACAAGTAGCATGTTTTCCCGTAGGCTGGACAGCGCCGTGCGGCATGGGACCGGCTGCAGCGGGAACATTTGAAGCTTCGGCTCGACGATGCTGCAAGGACGTGAAGCTCTCCGTCAGTCTTCCGCCAGAGCGAGTTCTCACGTGCTGATGTTTCCGCCGCCTTACATAAAGCCACGGCTTTGTCCAACGTAAGGCCCTTGTCCCTGAGCAACTTCTCCCGGAGCTTCGGCGAGTTTGTACCGAACACAATTTGGTCACGCACCATCTCGTCCATCATCGTTCCATACTTGCAAAACTGCGCCTGCTTCTTCAGCGCGCGTAGGAACTGTTCGAAGGGTTCAGCTTCGCTCTGAAGTCGAGACCGGAAGACGTAACGCTCATGAATTGTGTTTTCTTGCTCGACGTAGTATTTCTCGAGCTTGGCCACCACCGTGCCATAGTCCTGCTTGTCTTCGCCTTCATCGAACGTAAGGTTGTTGTAGACTTCCAGCGCCTCGTCACCAGCCACGCTGAAGAAAAGGGCCGTCTTTGCTGCCTCTGACCTCGGTTTTTCAGTGCACTCCGTGGCTGCCAAAAAGAAATCAAATTTTTGCCGGAAGAGCTTCCACGTTCTTCCCCCGTTGGTCGAGAGGCCCAGAGGCTCCGGTGGCTTGATGTACTCCATGCTTGCGGTGTTTTGAAGGCTGTGGTGTGGGCACTTGTTACGGTGCTTCCTTCATCGTCGAGCAGGCAAGGCTTCAGTATCCCACTTCTGACACCATGTATCAGCCGGGCCACGTTCAATGAAACCCACACATATGTCAGGACAGTAGTGAACGCCTGTGTTTATTGTTGTCAGTCTTTTATACCAAAGCAAGGGAAAGGGGGAGGGGTTTAGTAGATAGTAAAGAAAGGCACGTGTAGTTCAACAAAGATAGGAAGCGCTCTTGGGCCTGATACGATACAGACTCCATGTGAAAACTCACTACAGGAACATCAGAAATGAGAACAGGAACTCTTTCATGCCTAACAGGCTCGCACCTATCAAGCCACTTGAATATTGTGACCAATGCAACACAGTGAAAAAAAAGACCCTTGTTTCACGAAGTGAACCTGTGTTTCGTGTGAGCGTTGTTTCTCTATTTCTGCTTCTCTTACTTTTTTACGAAGCACCAATACAGAATTGATTACGTGCCTCTCCAAGGGCCGGCCTATGATGGGTGCTGACGTCATCCTCAGCGCCGCTGACCTTATTCTTGGAGTTGTGCCAACTTTTGTCGCCGAGCTTATTACACCCGCACGGGAATCTTCAAAGTGGGGGCAATTGTGCTCACACGTGAAACAAGGACAGAAGTGAACCCACTATATACGACAACATACTTGCATCGAGAAAAAATATGCAACCTTCGCACTCATTTCACTAAAACATTTTGCACATGTCAATAAAGATTGCAGCGCCATTTATATCAGAAGTGCTTCAAGATGCATGCGACACATGTTAAATATCGTTGATTTCATCATTGCTATTGCTCTTGATGCTCTATCTTGGCAGACGCAATTTTGTACACGCTTTGGATAAGCGGAGCACTTTTAACGTGAAGCATTTTTTGTGAACTTCAGGCACTTTGAGTGTATCTGTCTATATCTACCTAGCCTCCTACGTGGTCATTTATTCAACTGGATATATATCAGAATACATATGAGGCGGCATGACATGCATGCATCATAACATGCTTAGCTTGTCATGACGTCATTCACATCACCTGCTTTTCATGGCATGTATGTGATCACACAAACGGGATCAATGACATGATGCTGTTGTGGTCGTTTCTTTAGCTCAATATATATCAGGATATGAATGAAAGGAATGCATCACCTAACATGGATGGCATGACAAATATAACACGAATGACATGCATGGCATATGAATGCCATGAATTTCATTAGCGACAAGATATACCATTCCATGCCATTCTTGTCGCGTCATGAACACCTCTCACCACACATATCTTCATATATTCCAGTTAATGAAATGACCACGACGCCATTCCCTCATGTCATTTGTGTCACTCATGACAATCATGTCATGTCATTCATGTGATGCTTCTCATTTGATTCATGTAATAAATATGCTGGAATATAAGTTGTTAGAAAATGGAAATGACATGAATGATATACCATGCAGATGACTATAATGAATTGAATTACACATGTTTCTTTAAGTGGATATATACTGGATTTACGAGTCATGACATGCACGTGTGACATTAATGTCACACCATGTATTTTGTTACGGAAGGGTAGGAACAATATAAAATAATTATCACGAATGCTATAGTCTGTATATGAAGCCACAACATGAGTCCCATAAATGTTATGAGATGCATGGCAAAACTAAGATAAATTAATGACATGTATACATACATGCACAGCATGACATGTCCATGACGAACTTATGGTGGCCAAGTGGTCTACTAACTTGGGCCGATGACTATATGCTCGTGTTCGTGATGCCGGTTGTTGCACCGTCTTTCGAGCTTCGTAATCAGACTTTTGTCTCCGATTTTCAAGTGCTACCTGCACTAGAGCCAGGTGGCACACGTCAAAAGATCCCGGCATCTCGGCTGCCAAAGATTGCAGCAGGTGGGGCTGGCATTCATTCATTTCATTTCATTTATTATACCTCAAAGGCCCCAGTTGGGGTATTACATGAGGGATGGGTTTTAATTGCATTGAAAGAATGATTCCAGTGTTGCCCTGAATTGATGTGGATCGGAGTGGTGCACGGCAGTTGTAGGCAGATGGTTCCAGTCCCGTGCTGTCTTCACAAAAAATGAGTGAAGATGCGTGGTAGAATGCGCCGGGGGAGGATAAACCACTCCGGGGTGGTTTGTGCGGCTGGATAAGCGATGGACTGGTAAGATGCCTGGAACTTCGAAGGGAGCATTATAGATTTTGTGGTAAAGGCATAGTCTAGATATGTGACGTCGTAATTCAAGGTTGGTGAGGTGACCACGAGCCTTAAGCTCGGAAACGCTAGAATGGTAAGAGTATACAGAGTAAATAAAACGAGCTGCACGATTTTGTACTGATTCTAGAATATTAGATAGGTTAGATTGATGAGGGTCCCAAACAGAGCATGCGTATTCTAACTTAGGGCGAACAAATGTGAGGTAAGCTATTAGTTTCACTGATGGTGGAGCGAGTCTTAAGTTCCTACGAAGAAAACCCAAAGTGCGATTAGCGGAGTTAGCTATGTTAGCCACGTGGGTAGACCAGGAGAGATTGCTTGAAAATGTTACGCCAAGATATTTATACGATTCAGTGGATGATATTACGGAGTCAAAAATGATGTATTGTGCTGCATGGTAATGTGGCCTGCGGTGGAAAGATATTAGTGAAGTTTTCTTTATATTTAAGGACATTAACCATGTGTTACACCAGGACTCGATAAGGTTTAGGTCGTTTTGAAGGGTAATATTATCTGCGTTATTTCTAATGGAACGGTATACGACGCAGTCATCTGCAAATAGACGAATGGTAGAAGAAACATTAGCTGGGAGGTCGTTAATATAAATAAGAAAAAGTAGGGGTCCGAGTACAGTGCCTTGCGGCACACCAGAGATTACGGGGGATCGGTTAGATGAGTGGTTATTAGCATAGACAAACTGTTGTCGATTGGTGAGAAAACTGCGAATCCAATTCAATGCAGGTGTATTAATGTTTAGTCGAGAAAGTTTTAGGAGTAGCCGTTGATGCGGAACTTTGTCGAATGCTTTTTCGAAGTCTAAGAACAGAGCATCAACGGGTATGTTTAAGTCAAGGCTGGAACTAATGTCGTTATAAAATAAAGCTAGTTGGGTGTCACATGAGAGGCCTGCGCGAAAGCCGTGTTGACTGGGGTGAAAGAAGTTATTGCAGTCTAAGAACCTAACAATGTTTGAGTAGATCACATGTTCCATTAGTTTAGAACAGATAGTAGTAAGTGAAATAGGGCGATAACTGCTACACAAAGATGGAGGGCCTTTTTTGGGTACTGGAACAATCTTACCCACTTTCCAGTCCACCGGCACCACTCCTGTTTATAGTGACTGCTGGAAAATATGGCAGAGTATAACACTAGTAATCGATTTCGTGTTTTTCAGCATTTTCGCGTTGATACCGTCCACGCCGCATGAGGATGAGAGTTTTAACGAGTCGATTAGTTTTGCAATGCCGTTCGGGCAAAATGTGATGTCGGGCATCACGGTATGCTCGTGATAAGAAAGGGGAGGTAAATTGTCGACAGGTTCGGCAGTAAACATAGAAGAAAAGAAGTTGTTAAGCTGTTCGGCGGCCTCATGATCAGGAATTGGATGGTTTTGTCCGTCGCACAATGATAAGGTTGAACCAGCGATTGAAAAGGAAGTTTCTAATGAGCGTTGATTTAGCAACGAGGAAGCAGTGTGCCCCCTGGTTCCTCCCAAAGCCCGTACCAGATATTCACGGCCCTTCTCGTCGATACCAGGCCGCTTAAACATCTAGGCATGCTCTTTCCTGGTGCACATAGTACCCGAGTACAACAATGCTGCATCGAATTTCCCTATGGCAGCATCATCACGACTCGCCAAGGCGAGCAGCTGCACCACCCCCCTCGTCCGGATGGCCATAAGGGGACACGGGCTCCAGGTGAGGTTGTGCTACACCATCTCCGTCAAGTCACCCGTGTGTGTACTCAAGTTGGTGGTTCTTAAATGTGGGCCTAAAGACTCCAGGGGGTCCACGATGCCATTTTAGGGGTCCGCGAAACCCATACCCGCCCGCAAAATAGTAGGATCTGAATATTTGAAAAGTTCTAATATTATCGATGATTACATTTTCATTATTCGAATTCCATTCGAAATATAGATGTTCGAAAATGTTCGAAAATTCGGTTGGATACGAATATTTTTAACAAATTGAACATATTCCTGGCTGTGCGGGAGCACATACGGATCTTCGCACTTGTTTCTATCTGATCTAAGAGTACTGGAGCGATATAGTGCTGAATTTAGTGATAATTTCATGCTGCTGGCGAAATTTTGACTGTAAAGCATACTTCGCCACTAAACGAATAAACTTGGCGAGAAAGCCTGCTTCTCAGTACCAACGTGCACGGTCTTGCGAACAGCGCGGGCGCACTTTTTTTTTTTTTTTTTTTGCTGCACCACCTCCAATTCTGAGTTTATTGCATCGTAGCAAGTACGATGAGTGACGACTGGCACAGGGTCTAATGCCTCCGAGCTTACGAGCATTTGATGCTGTATAATAAGGCACAGGCTGGTGAGAACAGCCTAGGGGGAATTACTAAATTCTCCAAGTTAACCTGGGCCAAACACACAATGTTTTAGTATAACGGCTTACTTGTCTACTTTTGTAACACTGACAAAGTAATTGCAATGTACCAACATATCAAATTAACCCAACTTACTAATAAATTCCTGTGCACATAATTATTCAATTAGATATTCGATTCGTATTAAAAAAATTGCTATTGATAATTACACACGCCCTCAAAAAAGAAAGAAAACAATTCGCCTTTTGGAGGCCAGTTTACTGCGGCAGCAATCCACAAAAGATATTAAAAAATAAAAGTCGTCACAGTATTCATTGCCAATTTTTTCATTCACACACATTTTTCATTCATTGCACATTTTTTCGTGCATTTATATTTGAGTGTGTTAGTTTTCAATTGCACTCAAGCAAACTCAAACTGGATAATTTGCAAAAATAAAGTGTTATCTACCATTGATAGTTTTGTACCAATGATAAACATAGCGTCTAATAAGCGTTCACTGTAGTACAACGACTAACTTAGGTACCTGAGAACAAAAAGCGCCAATTCCATCGTGTAAAATGTACTAGCCGGGATGACAACTGATCTCAATACTACCAAGCTAGCGCCGAGTACATTCATGCTGTCACCAATACAAAAAACACTTTCTAGTAATGTTACATTACCAAAGTTAGTAAAAAAACGGTCCCACCCATAATTTGGTGAAACAGACGCTTGAAGATGATGGCATTAATGTCCCTCCAGATCGGTGCAGTGATTTAAATAACCTGTTTTCTAGAATATTTCAAAAACAACACTCTTTAACGCAGTCCCACCCGTACCTGGTTAAAATTTCGAACTAATGGATCGAATCTTTATTGACTGAATTGGTGTTAACAAGCTAATGTAAAGCTTTGCACCTTCTCCAGGTCCGGATTTGATATTCAAAAGTTCTGAAGTGTACAGGTGTGTGCTCAATCCTGCCCCAGTGACTGGACGTTAGGGCAGGTGATTCCAATCCAGAAGTCGGGTAATCTCCAATCCCCCCAAACTATTGTCCAATCGTGCTTACTAAGTAAGCATTTCATGCAAGGTATTTCAAAAATACATTATGGGATGTACCATGCCAAAGCCACCATCTGATTTTGAGGAATGCCGTAGTTGGGGACTCCGGATCAATTTTGACCATCTGGGGTTCTTTAACGTGTACCTAAGTCTAAGTACACGCGTGTTTTCTGCATTTCACTTCCATCGAAATGCGGCCGCCGTGGATGCTTATTCACATGTTGTAAACATTTTAGAATCAAACTCATTCTTTAACTCCACTCAACATGGTTTTAGAAAAATATTTTCATGCGAAGCCCAGCTATACTTTCTTTGCTGACTCCGGTATTTGGAAACATTGATTCTCTTTTTGATACTGACTGCATTTTTCTAGAGTTCGCTAAAGCTGCTTCTTATGACGTACTTTTTCTAAAGCTTAATAAATTACACTTTGACCAAAATGTTCTTGCTCAGAAAAAAAAGCTTTCTACAAGGTCGTTCACAGTATGCAGTTGCGAACAATTCTTCCTCCTGTGTACCTGTAACACCTGGGGTTTCACAAGGGTCTGCTTTTTGGCCTCTGCTCTCATTTTTATTAATTAAGTACCAGAGAGTTCACTTCTGTTATATTATTTGCATACGATTGTGTAATCTATCACAATATTACTAGCCCTGATGACTCCAGCAAACTACAAAATAACCTTGACAAAATTTCTGTGGTGTATAAACTGGCGCATGAATTAACATTAACAAATGTAAATCTATGCATGTATCTCATTTAACAGCAATGCTAACACACTTCCTTATTTAATCAATGCTACCACATTAGAATTGATTCCTACAAGTATCGTGTGCTTTAGATGACCAATAACCTTACATGAAACGTATACAGTGAACACGTGCTTAACGAATAGTGCCCTGGGGTTCATACGCGGTAACTTTAAAACGGTACCAAGTGAACTTAAACTAACCTTCTACAAAACACTTGTTCGCTCTAAACAAGAGTATGCCGAAGCAAACTACTCCAATAAATGTCACCGAAAGTGTTCAAAATCGTGCTTCTCGTTTTGTACTATTTCATTATTCTCGTTATGACACTGTTAGGTCTCTGAAACTTACTCTTAGTCTGCCTGAACTCTCCTCCCGTCGTAAATGTGCACGTCTGTCATAAGACCTATAATTTCAACCCCACTCTAAATGAACTCATCACACGCCCGTCGTACATATCATCCCGCTGTGATCACAAACGTAAAGTTCTTGTTTCTGGGGTTTTACGTGCAAAATACAGTTCTGCTTATGAGGCACGCCATAGTGGAGAACTATGGATTAATTTTGACCACCTGGGGTTCTTTACCGTGCACTACAACGCAAGCACACGGGCGTTTTTGCATTTCGCCTCCATCGAAATGCGGCCGCCGCGGCCGGGATGCGATCCCGTGATCTCGTGCTCAGCAGCGCAACGCCTTAGCTGGCTGAGGCACCGCGGCTGCTAAACGTAAAGTTGGTGTACCATCCTGTCAAACAAAGTTGTGCCAGGATTATTTTATTCCAAGAACAAGGCTGGATTCGAACCACCATCGCCAATTCCATCGCCGCTATTCCAGAAAATGCAAGCTTCAGAAGAGCCATAAACATCTTGTGTTAACCCTTTAGGCCCTGGCGTCCTATATAAAGGACACGAAAGGAAATTGTTCTTAATCGTTACGCAAATGGTTAGCAAACTCAAAAAAAGAATTTAAGCTATTCTCCATACACCTCCGCCAGCATACGCGACAGTTTCTTCATCCTTGTCTTTCTCAGAAAGCCCTAGAGGTGAAATCAAAATGGCGGAAGGCAAGAAACACGACTGCAGCAGTTTCCGCGTCTTTTGATAATATTTTACTCAACACCTATTGTCTCGGTAGCAATCATAATTTCGTGTGTTGTTTCTGATATGGTTAGGAGTGTATTTATATCGGGAACTTTTGCCTATTATTTGCGCATAGCCCGCAGCACGCCATGATCTGCGTGTCCTAAATATAGGACACCAGGGCTCAATGGTTGTCAAGGGCCCGGAATAAGCTGAATGTACAGTGAGGACGCTGTTGCTTGTAACAGCTTCCGATTTCTTGTGTTATTATTCCCAAGGCGGTAAGTCAGCCTGAACTTCTGCATTCAGTGGAAAGGGGACTCCTGTAGTAATAAGTACGTGTATCAAGGACCCAAATATGTTTGCTGCACTATAGGAAGTGTGCGTGTTGGAGGTAGAAGACGATGACGATGAAAATCAGGATATACAGTTTGCCTTTGAAGGCTAGGGGAGCAGTAATTGCTGCACAGTAGACGAAGAATTTGCCATATATGGCGAAAATACATCTGACAAAGTGACTATCAAGTAAATGGAGGCCATTCAAGTGCAATAATGAAGGAAGTGGGCGTGTTAGAGGTAGATGACGATGAAAACCAGGATACACATGTCCGGAACCGAGGGGTCGCAGCGGAGCGCCCGAACAAGAGGACCAGCGCAGCATGCTTTTAGAACAGACTAGCGCGTGCCATGCTTACGCATCGAGCACGCGCCGCCCAACTTTATTTTCGTCGTCTTTTGCAGCCGGCACCAAGGCGCCCGCCGAGAGCGCCGATCTTAGCGTCGCCGCGTTGCGGCGTCGGTGGGCGCTACACACAGTTTGCTTTTGCAGGCTTGGGGAGCAGTAATTTCTGCACAATAGACGAAGATTTGGCCATCTATGACGAAAATACATCTGATAAAGCGACTATCAAGTAGATGGAGGTCTTTCAAGTGCAATGATGAAGGACGTCTGTGTGTTGAAGCTAGCAGACGATGACGATGAAAAGTGGGATATAGTTTGCTTTTGCAGGCTTGGGGAGCAGTAATTTCCGTACAGTAGAAGAATTGACTATCTATGACGAAAACACATCCGACAAAACGACTATCAAAGATAGAGGCCATTGAAGTGCAATGATGAACCGTGTATAACCAGCACGAAGAATATTTTTGATGCCTCTGATGCAAAAGAACCACTGTCAAATGACCATCATGCAAGTTTTTATAAATTTAAATGTGTGATACAGCCGAGAATAATATGCAACTTCGAAATACTTCATATTGCTCTTTACAACCACTAAGCCCTGGTGTCCTATATATAGGACATGACGCCATATCGTATGCTGATGTGGTACTCCGAATAAAATAAATATTTTTGTGCTTCTTAGGCTGTAGTAAATCAATACAAAACGAAGAAAAAATTTTCTGCATGTTAAAAAAAATTCAGGGCTGAAAGGGTTAAAAGTTTATTGCTGCACATGTATGTGCTGATGTTCATGCATTCGACTACTTTCTTCGGGCCAGGAAATTTATTTAATATATAAATAAAGCTTCTGTGACTGCGAAAGGCATGTCTGCACGTGTCTGTCGTCCTGAATGTACAGCGAAGACCTTTTCAAACTACATATCTGCACGGACTAGCGCACCTGTCTGCATCAACATGGCAACAGGCCCAGAAAACTCACTTTTCCGGAGCACATGTTTTTGTCTCGTTGGCATATGTCGTGGCATCCACACATGTGGCAGCGGCTTCCTGGGGCTCGTAGGCTTCATCACCTGCACAGGGCCACAACAACATGACATACCTCATTCACTGCGCTCTAACATGCTCTTGATTGCAATGCACACCCGATTCTTATGGCCAGAAATAAAAAAACGCAGTGCCCTTGACTGTTAACTTTGTAGGCGTGAAAAATATGTGTTCTCAGTTCTGAGAAGAAAACCTATTGCGTCCGAGGCACAGTGGACAGGGTGGCACAGTGGACAGAGAACGCTGTCGGAGGCCTCCGTATTAGTACTACTGTATGAACTACCCGGAGCATGTCATACTCGCTGCCCTCCACGGCATGGAAGTACGTCATTTCTTAAATGCATTGCAAACAATTGCAGCGTAATGAACTAATATATTTATCAAACAAAATATCTGGGGCCCACTGCATCGCACATATGTGACTGGTATGTAGCAGTGGAATCTCGTTGTTACAATTCTGCAGATTATGTTTTTCGAGATAATACATTTCTTTTTCTTTTCCCGATGATACGATTGTTTGAATAATATATTGGATCATATGGTTTTCGGATGATACGCTTTCTTTTCTGGTTCTCGTGCAGATCGTATCAACGAGATTGCACTGTATATTAAAAAACCTCATCGAGCCTGCCACATGGCAAAGAGCTGCCGACAGAAGTGGAGGAGTGCTGTGTTTCGCTGCAATGCCCGACTTCGTGTTGGGTACGTGCAGTCGAACAGGTCCGTGGCATGCACGGAATCCACGAGCTCGGAGAGGGAGTGTTGATGGGTGCCGGTGCACCAAATTGCTGCCGGCAAGGCTCCGACGCTGGTTTGATGACAGCACTGCCAACTGCGAGGGTCGACAGGTGTCAGTATGGCTCAACCGCAGAGGGCGTACAGGCAGTCTCAGGAGAATGCCTCACCGTTATAAAAATATTGACAGCAACTTAACTTAATGTTGTCGTGTAATGCATTCCATTGAAAGAAATATACAATCAGTCCATTCTAGTAGTACTATAGCCAATGGTGCTGACGTGAAGGATGAGCAATGGAACGAAAATGGTAGGCATGAATACAGTGGTGTAGGTTGTAGAGAAAACGAGTAGCTGATAGTCTAGTTTAAAAATAAAAAAATCTAGAGGAATTACGTGCCAGAACGATAATATGATTATAAGGCACGCTGTAGTTGGAGACTCCAGATCAATTTTGACCTCCTGGGGTTCTTTAGCGTCCACGCATTGCACTGCACACAGGCGTTTGTGCATTTCGCCCCTATCGAAATGCGGCCGCCATGGCTGTAATTTGATGAAGCCCCCTCGAGATTAGCAGCGCAATGCCAAAGCCCCTAGACCACCACGGCGGTAGATAGTGTAGTTGAGATTAAAGGTATCCTCACAGGGTTTGGGCATGTGCACAAACAAGTGCGGTGCTTAATCCCAGATTGGCAATCATTTGGCAAAGCATCAAACTGATTCACAGTGCGAATACAGGTCAAATTTCAAAGGAAAGCCCACGTGCCCTTCCTGTAGAGGGAGCCCTGCTTCCTACTGTAGAATGAAGAACCCATACTGTGTGGAACCAATTGATGTGAATTCGGTAAATCTTCCGGTGGCAGAATGCGCAACGCCGTCAGGGTGATTGGTTTTAGCATCCAAAATTTCAGACGTCCTTTATACATTGGCTTAATGGGTTACCTATGTGGCGATGACGTGAAATTACGAAAAATCACGTGTCTGAAAAAGTGGTCGTCTGATGCATGTTTCTATATGTTGCACTGGCTTAAATGCACCAGCTCTTCTCTGAAAAATGCGCCTGGTCCTCCTCGACACGGACTATGCCATCGCACATTGGCACTGCCAGATGGAAAACGGGAAACTCTCGAATACTGCTTTACTGTAAAACAAAAAAAATATGCACGTGGCGTGTCACACTACAGTCGAACACGGTTTATAACGAACTTGCCAGTTCTGCGAAATGCGATCGTTATATCAGTAATTCATTATATATGGACTCGCGCTTAAATAGGATAAAAAAGTAACCACACTGAAGCTTGCGTCAGCAGTTCCAATTCGGCAGCCACTTGGTCCAATAACGAGATTTTCAGTATCATTTTTGTTACCAGTGCATTCCGGCACGTTCCTGTCAACTTCCGTTGGAAACGATAGAACGAAATGTGGCGTTGTGCAGCACTTTCAAAATGGCTCCCGCTTCCGATCACTTGTCATTTCGAAACTACAAGCGCAGCCGCCATATTTCATTCGAGAGCATTATATATTTTACTACCACCGGGACATGACTATTCTGCACATGAGAGCGAAGCCTTCTAGTTTGCCGGAAGCGTAAACTTCGGAAGCTCGTGCGGCAAGCTACCAGTCTGTGAAGGTCTCTGACATCATGGTCTCGACATTTCGACTGCGTACATCACTCTTATCAGCAATCGGCTACTTGAAACCGAAGAGCCACTGAACCATGATCTCCTGAGAACGACATAGTAACCACCAACCCTTTGCAGCATTGCGTGGCGTCAGCGCGTGGTTCAGCTTTCTCGGCAACTCGGGTCGCATCGACAGGAACGCTTTAGTGGCCATTTTTACCATGGTGGAAAGACATAAATATCCTTTCCAAATCGTTGACAGGCTTAATGCACGTGGTGCCGCATAAACAATTATGCGAAAACGACTGACGCCGTCGGAGCATCCGATATTGCACACTTGTAGCTAGGGACCTTGTGCTCTACGTGGCATGCCGCCGTACTAGAGGCATGCCTTGAAAATGCGTGACCACACGAAACCTTTTTCGCGGCTGCCAAAATCCGTGCACGGGTGTCGCTCTCTCATCTTGAAGGCCGTAACAGCGTCGTGTTTGGACGGGAGCGGGGTGCGCGCAGCCGTGCACCCAGTTTCGTATGTGATCTATTTTTTGTTGTAGCAGCCGGCCGATTTTTTAAAAATTCGTTATATCTGGAAGCAGTTTCCATAAGAGGGCCGGAAAATCGTAAATCCACTGAAATGTGGTCCTTATTGCTGATAGATCGTTATAAGTGGGTTTGACTGTACATGCATAAGTGAGAAAAGAGAGAACTAGACCGGAACTTAGCACCGCAATCTCTCCATGTATGCTAATGCATGTTAGATTGTGATGACTGACGTCTTAGCAGCGGCGCGTACATGCTTTCCGGGCGCCCTTGCTGACTCACTTGTCAAAGTGGCGTTTCTATACCTCGTATCTCTTACAAACTTGTGATTTCATGTGCAGTGATGCACTAACGTCTGCTCTACACACCTACAGTTATCTGTTAATATCTCCAAAGTAGATGACCACACCTATAACACTATAGAGAAATGAGTGACCAATGGTGGGATTGAACCACTCTCCTAATGCAGTAGCCCAACCCTATAACCTTTAGGCCACCATTGCACGCAGGCTTCTTTCATGCCAAAGTTGCTCTGAAACATAAGGCGCATGCATCAATTGCCAGTCTCAGATTATTCCCTTATGATGGCTAGCTCTTCGACTCTGCGTTAGATTGCAGCGCCTTTACGATTGAACGATATTTTCTGTTAGTTACCGACGAAGTGGTGACGTCAGTCTATATACAGTAGAACTTGTTGATACGATCCCCCTACGTACGATTTTCTGGTGCCAACGTTCGCGATAAAGAGGGCAAAAAGTTATCCAATATAGTTACGCTTCATTTTTACCGGTTCAACCATTCGAGGAAAACAGGATATTTCGGCACCAATGTTCAGTACATTGCCAAATTTGCATAATGATAAATTTTTTCGGCCGCTAGATTTCATGTAAACAAGAGAAGGCGTGAGGTGCGCATGATGAACAGTAGCCCTCGCTGCATCAGCTTCCCTGCAATACTTGCCTGCCCAGCTCACGTGCAAACGTCGGCGAACACTCAGTTTCTTATTCCGGTACCAGCAAATCTCCTCCCCAGGTCAACGCATTCACAGCTATCGCCGCTAACCCGATTGCGATAAGTATCTTCACCTTACAGTACCTGGGGCGCAGTGCCATTAGAAGCAAACTGCACGCTTGAAGTAGGCGATAACCGAAAGCGCCGCCATTCCCTGCTGCAGGTGGCGCAATGCGGGCGTCAACGTTTCACTCCGGCGGCAGCAGGCTTCATCGACCAGTTCTATTTTGTTTTGGTTTCCTGTCGCTTACTAATACACTTCACAAAAGGA